>NC_056749.1:126726823-126946823 GCF_019279795.1 Protopterus annectens
ATAAATAAATAAATAGTGCTATCACCCCCCCCCCCCACACCCACCGCTATTTAAATATACCAACTCCAAGATCGCACTACATTCCGGTAAAGGGAAAACCTCACATTCCGTGCTCTATGGAATCACCATTGAGACCGGCTGAGCTTTTAAAAGTTCGATCATATAGTCTCGGCCATATGAAGGTCGAGCTTTTAAAAGTTCGACCATCTGAAGGGGATATATATATATATATATATATATATATATATATATATATATATATATATATATAGTAACAGAACTTGTCAGAGAGTTGAGATGCATGGCTAGGCTAGGTTATTGGAACTTGTCAGAGATTTGGGATGCATGGCTAGGCTTAAAAAGGCCCTTGTGGTCATTAGCCTTGTAAACACCCATGAGCCTATAGATATACATATATATATATATATATATATATATATATATAATAGATGCGTGTGAAATTCCTGGTGCAATAGCAATTCAGTCTTACAAGGAAAAGTTCAGCAATTCACAAACTAATGATCACACAAATGAGTGCTGATCACTAGTCTTTCATGGACAAGCGCAGCTTATTACAGTTAGGGATTCACTCAATAATAATCTCCAGTTGTGCTGTGCTGCCATTTACAGCACTTGACTTTTAATAGTGCATGCAGATCTCATTACTGCTTTACCAGAGAGTATTGTAGCACATTGATTGCCATTAACTTCCAAGTATGTATGTAATGGTCATATATGCAACCTAGTTCATAGGTGTTTATTAGGCTGTGGATCTCTGAGGATCTTAAGGAGCCTAGCTTTACATTTCCATGGTAGCATCTGTCCCTTATATTTTGCATATGAATAACCCATGAATGGGCCAAACAAGGATATTTTGGTGTGTTTTCCCCATCTTTGAGAACAGGGGTGCTAAACCTGGTTTGAATTTGCAGTTTATCAGCTGTTTGTACATATTACATTTGAACAGAGCATGAGAAGTACTTTGTTTTATGTGGAGCAAAAGGTTCCATTTCTGCAGTATTCTCTCTGATACATGCCTGTCCCTCCAACATGTTCTCTTTGTTTTGAAAACTGATTGAGATATATTGAGTAGGTGTTTATGATACCATGGGAATTACAAATATGTAATAGGTCTGAGATAATATGGTCTAATGAAACGCTATGCAAGAGGAAAAGGTTGCCTCTCAGTAACCTTTATGATACTGGGAAAAGAGACAAAACTTTGAGATGGCCTGCATAGCTTTGACGCTATAGACAATTGATTACTTTTTTGGTGAGAAAGCATTGTAGCCATTGCATTTTTGACAAGTGTTTGAAAATGTACATACCAAAAGGGGCATTACAAGTATTGAGAATAGTATAAAGATCATATATTTATTATCCATCCTTTGTTGATCATGGTAAGTCCCTCTAGGCTAGTAGCCTCTTTTCAGGGGAGACCAGAGGTGGTATTTTTATGACTAGGGGAAATTTGGCCAGAACATTAGGGGGCTTCCTCTACTGTTTGCAGTAGGGGGAAGAGATTGGGTGTTACACATCCTGACTTCTTGTTTCCTGTCCAGGCACAGAGGCAGCCAGGAGGAACAGGGAGAAACATGGCTACTGAGAGCCAAGGTAGGTTGGAAGTTAAAAATGAAAAAAATGACAGAATTGTTACCAGAAATGTTTTCATGTGATTTGGGAGCAGAGAAAACATTGTCTGCTGATGGTGAGGAGATCAGGAAAGAGATGGAGCTAAATGCAGTGGTGGAGATTGATTCAGAATAAAATTTCCAGAAAAAAAATGGTTTGAAATGGCAGAAAAATGTGTTATTTCAAACCTCCAGTTAGGAGTGTTGCTGGATGAGTATCTGGAGGACCTAGTTAACCAGAGTGAGCCAGAAATTGGAACTGTATATCCTGGAGTGACATTATGGAAAAATAGAAGATGGAGAAAAAGAGAAGGAAAAAGAGCAAGGGAAGGTTCTAGAAAAATGTCTTATGCCCAAATGGTGAAAAAAGGAGCTAAGGAGAAGACAGGAGATGAAGGAAGTAAAAAATATATGTTCAGATGAGTAGTAAAAAAGAAAAAGGCCTGGACAAATACGAGGTATGGGACAATATTATTGCACCTCTGTGAGTAAAAGCTGAATTGGTAAGAGCTTTAATTTTAATTAACAAAGAAACTTTTTATGGCTTGATTTTTGAAACTGGTCTGGCTATGAAAAACTTTTTGGGGACATATGAAAGAAAGAAAGCAGGCTTCCCATGGTCAGAATATGTTGTGCAAGCCTTTTTCTGGCAAACAAAAAAAAAGAAGAATATTGATTCACTTTAGAACTGAAGTGGGAGCAAAAAAACTGTGATAATATTTGTTGACAAATATGTAAAGAAGTGGACACTACTAAAATCTATGATGAAAGAGGATTATGGACTGGGGGTTGGAAATGTGGAATCATTTTATAAATGGAAAATGCCAATGTGATAGACATACCTAGTATTATTATTGTGCATGGCAACAGAGGTTTTGTGAAGTACAAAGGACAACTAAAGACGTGTTATTTTTGTGGAAAAAGTGATCATTTAATGAATATAACAAAAATATTATTTCTGTGGTCAGTCAAAGAAATGTGAAGTGAAATGTAAGAAATGTGGTAATACAGGACATTCATGGTTAGAATGTGAGGTAGAAATACAAGAAAATGAACATTTAGTTTTACAACAAAAAGAGAAAAAAATGCTGTTTAAGAACACACAACACAACAAGAACATAGAAATGGTATTTCATTTTAAAGGGAAAGACAGACAGAAATAAAAAGAAAGAGAGACAGTTGAAATAAGAGTTATAGTGGCATATAGTAAAAGGCAAGGAAAGTTCAATAGGAAAGGGAGTTAGGGAAAGAAAATAAAAAAAATATATAATGGTAAGAGAAAATAAGAAAGGTAAAGGATAAGAAGATTGTTCTAATAACTGTTCTATAAAGCTGAAAATATTAGCTTTGAATGTGAACAGTATGAAGAATGTTAAGAGAAGAATTAGTATTTTATAATGGTGTGCTGCAGGAGATGCTCAAGTGATAGTGTTAGAAGACATTAGAATGCTAACAGAAGAAGAAAGGGTGCAAACAAAAAAACTTTGGAATGGTACTGTTATTGGAATATAGGCAAAGAAATATGTTTCTGATGTTTAGGATGGCAGCTATTATAGTGAAGTAAAATGTTAGAATAGGTGGCTTTTTAAATATGTTACATGTGAACCTCTTGTTTGTACTATCTTTACTTATTTCCAGATCAAGACAATTAATCTTTGTGTTACTATATGAAAAGGTGAACCTCAAGAAACTGGTCGTTGTATTCAGGTACCCAGTGAATTCTTCAATCTCATGGATCAATTGATTCCAAACTAGAAAGATGTCATCTAAGAAGCATTTAGAAAGTTTCCGGGGGGGGGGGGGGGATAAAGTTGTTAAACATAATTTTTTCTCCTATTGAAGCAAAATAATAATTGCCAGTATGAGGGCCCCCATAGCCATTGCCTTCTTTTGATGAAAATACTGCCCATCCAAAAAAAAAAAAAAAAAAGCTTTTTGGTACAGTCTCTATAAATGTATCCAAAACATTAATTTCATTGTTACTAAATTCTGTGGGCTCATCTAAAAAGTCATGGAGCCAATCAAGTCCAATATTATGTGGGATTATGTTAAAGAAGTTAACCACATCAGACATTAAAATCAGATTATCTGAATAATCAACCTCCTTTAACTTGGTCAAAAAACCAAGAGTATTGACACAAAAGTGAAAATGAATTTAAATATGTTTTAAGTTTTACATCAATGTATTTCGCTAAACTTTATATCGTCTATAGAAAGGAGAAATCTCTGAAGCAGTACTTGGAAACCACGGAGTCTTCTGATTTTATAGGCGTATTACTTTTTGATCTGGTTTCTGTACCCAGTGTAAATATATACTGGAGAGAGAAACTGTTATGGTGAATAAAGTTATAGTTAAGGCAAGTTTTCTTTGCACCTGTAACTTGACAGGTGTGATTTATCTTGCTTTGTACAAACAATGTAGTGGTTTTTATGTTGGCAAGATACAAAGTAGGTTGAGAGACCGGACATATGAGCACAATCTTGATATTAAAAACAAAAACAATAATAGCGCATTATATAAGCATATTTTTAAAAATCCAGATAATTGATTTGTGTTTTTTGGACTGGATATGGTTATTAAAAATCACAGGGGTGGTCCCCGGGGGGGATTTAATTGAAGCATGGGAAGTCTAGTGGCAAATTAGACTTAATGTACTTACATACCCTGGGTTGAATTAACATTATCTATAAAGAGTATTTTAAGACCTAATTATTATGTAGTGTAAAATGATTTGATTAAAAAATAGCCAAGTGTTTTAGTATTACAAATATGAATGAGTTGCACTTGTTTTTAGTGGGACAATGTAACATGGGCTTAGTAACTTTAAGAATTTTTGAAACCAGTTACAATGTATTTGATTGATTGATGTTTTCATGTGACCTTTAGGAGGAATATGTAAACTGTTTTTATGTTTTAAATCGTTGATTCTGATTGATAGCATTATATAAAGTAAAACTGGTTTCCCTCTTAGCAATAACATGTATTTGATATAATTTGGTCAAACTCGATTCCCTTCACAGTTACAGAGGTTTGGTAAAACTGCTTTCTATCATAGTAACAGTGTGATATTTTTAGAACACAGCATCTGCAATTACAGAAAAGAAATATGCAGTAAACAGATATGATTAGCTCTACAGAATGTGCTTGTGTGAAACAAAAGCATTAAACTTATAAATGTTTTTGTAAGAAATGGCATTAACAATGGAGGCTTGTTGAAATATCATAAACAGTTTAATGCATACAGATATTCAAGTGGATAAACCTGTTAAAGGGAAATGGCTAACAGCAGAAAAAGTTAGACTATCCTATATTGAAAGAACATTTTGGCCTGCTGAGAATTGGTTTTCTCTGAATGAGATGAGGCTGTAGACAAAGAATTATTCAGTACAGGAAAGGAATGTTTCATCAAGGACAAAGTTTTGAAACTAGATAAAAGTGGCTGTAAAAGACTATCTGGTGGACATTTTGTAATTTGCATCAGCTGAGGAAGTGCAGTGTATCTGACAGTGATCTGTGTTATAAAGAAAATGTTATAATCTTGACAATAGTGCTTGGTTGGCTTGTTTCATTAAACCTTACAGTATACAAATATACAGTTGTACAGAATCAGTCTGTGTAACCTGCTGATAATTTAACACCGATGAAGTGTGAGTTATAAACAGACAAAAGTGCTTAGTCTTGGTTTAAAAGAAATAAGGTTTTATTACCATGTCCATTCTTTTGAGCAAAGGTTTATGGCAAAGGGGTTTATGGACTGGTGGCTGGGATTGTAATATTGTGTTAAGAATAGAAAGAGAAAAAGTTATACGTATACCAAGCATTATAATGTAGAGAGGAATAGGTGTGTCATAAATGCTAGGGGCAACAAAACATGTGTTTTTTTTTTCCTGTGGAAAAGGGCATTTGATAAGTGTGACAAAAGCAAAAGTTATATTTGTTGGGAAATTTAAATTAAAATATCAATGTAACAAAATTGGACATTTATTGGATGGATTGCAGTAAGAGTAAGAAAAAAAGAGAAGAACCGAACAAAGAGAAGAAATTTTAGTAGAAATAGAAGAAAAATTAGATGGGAAAAATAATAAAGAGGACATAGAAGAAGGATTTGAAACAAGTGATGATGAAGGCATAAACTGTGAGGGAAAAAAAGAACAACAAAGAATTTTATTGTTAAAACAGTAAAAGGCAGAAAAGGACAATTTAAAGGGATAAGTACGAATGTATACAGCTAATAATTGGGGATTGCTGTAGTGGTTAAGTGTTTGACTCAGGCACAAAGTGCAATGTTTGATTCTCACCTTTTGGAGTGAAATTAGCTAGGCTTAGAATGGCCTATTAAGAAAGTTACCCTAGTAATTAACTATGAACTTATGAAACCACGAATATAAGGAAAAGGGAAATGAAAATTTTAGAGTGCTTTCTCTAAACGTGAATAGTAATAAGAATATAATAAAATGAATAGGAATTTTGGAGTGTTGTAATATATGTGATGTAGATGTAATTATATGAGAAGACAAGATTTTTAACAGGTGAAGAAATATTACAAACAGAAACTATGGGGAGGAAAGATAATTTGGAATTTGGGAAATGACAGGTGTTCTGGAATAACCATATTCTGTAGAAATACAAGAAAGATATTAGATGTAAGTTTAGCAAAAATGGGAAAATTAACCGCTGTAGGAAATAAGTACATAGAATTATAACATTATATGCTTATACTAATTGTAAAATGCAAAACGAAGGAGGCTGGGTATATAACACCTGATGACATTATAATAATTGCAAAAAAAAAAAAAAGGTAATTTGTATAAGTGAGTGTCTAGAGGTGATATGGATAGCTTTAAATAAAGTGAACAGTAAATGTGATGTAAAGATAGGGGTATATAATTTACAAGGAATGAAAGTTATATGCTAGATATAAAATTTGGGAATAAAGATGCAAGTAGAATTCAGTGGGGAAAAACAATAGAAGAAATAAAGCAAACCTGTCTTTTCTGGAGAACATATAAATTACCATTCTGAAAAAAAGTCTTATTTGACAAGGTCAGTACTGATGGAAAAAATAGCATAATTTGGAAGTACATTTATGTTGCCAACAGTATTTGAAAAATAATTATTACAGATTTTTTTTTTAATTTATTTATATAGGTTCTTGATTAAAATTAAACCTGGTAAAAAGAGAAGTTTTGCATGTAAATGAAGAGGAATAAGGTTTATGGTTAATTAACCCAGTGTTATATGCTGCTGCTTTAAATTTGTACAAAGTGTTAAAGTGATAAATGAAGAAGTTGAGATTAGTAGTAAAATTGTATAAATATAACTATGATACATTTTTGGGATATGGTAAAAAAAGAGGAAAAGAGTGTATAAGTGAAGAAATAAAAATATTTTTGTAGAAAATAAAAACTGCTGATACAGAAAAAGATAGAGAAATATGGTATAACAGATGAAAAAAATTAATGCTATAAAAATAAGCAAATGATGTAATCAGAAAGTAGAATGTCAATATTTTTTGTGTAGACTGGTACTAGATAAATTACCAGTAAACGTAAATATACCATATGAAAAGAAAAGTGATACAATATATTTCCATTCTGAAAAGTAAGAAACTACAGAACATGTGTTTTTGAAATGTAAACAAGTAAAAACGTTATGGGGAAACTATGCAAAGAAGATTTTTTCAAAGATGTAAAAGATGGATAAAATAGATATGAATATGGTAAGATAGAAGTAAGGAATATATTAAAATTATTTTATGTTATATGGGTTATCTGGAATGAAAGAATAAATGAAATTATATTTAATGGTAAATCAATTTTAGCAACAATATTAGGTACAATCAGATGGTGGGTATGGAAAAGGAGTGGAGGTGTAAAAGGGATGAAAATTGTGTATGATTGTAAAGGAAATTATAGATATTTATAAACAGATTTGTATATCTGTATATTTGTACATTTGTAAACATTTTGTAAATAAGAATGCTTTTGGTATATAGATACGGGACTTCTACTTTTTTGGTTATTTTACATCCATCTGAACTACTACCAACTCAAGCAGACATCTCATTTGAAAGACAACACATTAAGGAGTGCAGCACCCTGTTGCACTGCACTGCAGTGTCAGTAAGGTATCTACCTGCTATGGGAGTAGAACCCACAGCCTTCTGCACTAAAGGCAAGTATGCTACCTATTGTACCACAAATTACATTCTTGGACATGAAGACAATACCTTTATATACAAGCTGTGTGATGATAGAGGGCTTCTTTACAACTGCAGATACATGGTGATTAAAGGACAGTTCATTGTGTGATTAAAGGACAGTTCATTGTCAATGTAGCTTATAAGATTCCCAGCTACAGGCTCATTGCATCATAGGTTTATAGGTTTTTACTAGGCTAATGACCCCAAGGGCCTTTCTAAACCTAGCCATGCATCTGAAATCTCTGACAAGTTCAGCTGCCCTTGATAAGTGTAATCAGTGGCTTAAGAGATGAAACAATTATGAGCAGGGCCCAGGAAGATGAACTATTTACAGGTTGCCTCTCTCCATTAGAGACATAAGTGCCATACCAGGGATGAAGTTCCTGTTCCCATCAAATCGTCCAAGTTACACTTGAATTGGGTTTAGGAGGAATTCTATTTCACATGAATGGGGAGGCTGTTCTGGAGACTGGGTAGTCTTTGGGATACATACCTCTCTCTCCAGCAGGTCCTGTTTATAACACAGGCAAGCTTTAAGTCTTAGAAAAGGTAATTCTGGTGCTGTTTGTTTTGTGGATATGCAGGAGGTCCATCAGTGTGGGGTCTGACAATGCCCTGTATGCCAGGCATAAATCTCCCCTCAACAGCCTGGAGGAGAAAGAATACAGGGCCTTGAGGCAGTCTGCATAGGACATTTTACTTATGCCTTGTATTCTTTTAGTTAAGAACCTTTGTGGCCATTCCAGTTGTTGGATATGCCGAATACAGTGGAACAGTAACTTCCTTGGTCCTAGATGCCATACCTATGTTCGTAGGATCATAGGAAGTTACTAGGCTATTGGCCCTGAGGCCCTTACAAGCCTTGCCAAGAATTTAGCCCATATTCCAACAAGTCAGCACCCTGTGCCACTGTCCAGCAGAGACATAGGTGGAATCCCAGGGGTGTATTTTCTGTTCCCCATCCAGGTATCCAAGTTACGCTTAAAAGGATTTAATGAGGTACTCTGCTCTATGTGGAGAGAGAGTCTATTCCATGAAAGGGGGAGTCTGTGGGACACACATCTGTGCCGCCAACAAGTCCTATTGATGTCACAGACCGGGTCGAGGTCTCGTGTGCGGGTTACTTGAGTGGAGCTTGACTTGCGGATATGCAGCAGTCACATCAGGATGGGGTCTGAGATTGCTTTGTATGACATACAGAGGTCACCTCTGAGGAGTCTGTAGGAGACAGAGTAGCGGGACAAGGCTTTTAGCCTACCTGTGTAGGGAAGATATTTGAGGCCCTGCATTCTCCGGGTGAGGAATCTCTGTGGTCTCTCCAGCTGCTGCATGTGCTTTGTGAGGTACATACCAAAAGGGGCATTGTATTCAATAATCAGTTTTATAAGGGAAGAATACAGGGATGTTATGACCACCTTGTCCCTGGATGCGATACCCTTACTAATGAGGTGGGCCATGTAGAAAGCTTTCCATACAGTGGAGGTATTATGGTGGTCAAAAGTCAATTTGCTATCAACCTGGGTTCCAAAGTCCCTCAGGACTGATTGCATGCTTAGTACCTTATTATCAGTGTGATAATTTGAGGGGATGTCATTCTCCCCAAAAGGGATGATGATGCATTTTTTGGCATTCAGCTTGAGGCCATGTTTCTGGCACCAGTCATTTGTTTGGGTGAGACCTGCACCTCTGAGAAATATATCCAAAACAGCAGAAGCCCCAAGGCCGATCCCTAGGGTACACCACTTGTTACGGATCTACTACTTGAGGAATCTTCCCCTATTTTGACTAGCTACCCATCTGGTAACATATGGATTAATGCCTACTTGAGAGAGTTTATCTAGTATCGAAGGCCTTGGCCAGGTCAAGGTAGGCAGTGTGCACCATTTTCCCCTCGACTATAGCCTTGGTGACTGTCTCAAAGAAGTTGACCATATTTAACAGGTATGACCTCCCCTTGAGAAAACCAAACTGTGTTGGATCAAGTTTCTGGAGGTTACCAATGTCCTTATTAATGAGGTCCATGATAATCTGCTCCATGGCCTTGCAGAACAGGCTAGTTAGACTGATGGGTCTGTAATTTCCTGGATTAGTCTTTGCTCCACCTTTGTGTAAAGGGACGACAGTAGCTGTCCTCCACTCAGCTGGGACGAAGCCGGTACTCATGCTTTGTTTGAATAGAGTGCCTAATGGTGCTGCAAGTTCCTGCCTGAGTTCGTGTAGGATGCAGCCTGGGATGTTATCGGATTCCATGTAGGCTATATTTTTTTGCCTTTTAGAGGGTAGTGATAACTTACTCCCTAGAATAAGGGGATGGGGGGCAGGTATAGGGGATGTCCTGTTTTACTGATGGGGGGGGGGGCAGAGGAGTGAAATTTTTACTGAACCTGTTTGCCAGCTGGTTGGCTATATCTACAGGGTTGTGTATGGGGTGTCCTTGACCACCAGTTCTGAGCAGATCTGGGTGCTTCCCTTGAGATTGCAGACATATGTGAAGAAAGCTTTGTGATTGTCTTTAGTAGATGTGGCCATTTTGAACTCTAAGTTTGCTTTCGAGAATTTCACTAGTGCTCTTATTTGCTTGTTCAGTCTAAAGAGAGATTACTTCCAATTAGACACCTGCTCCTTCTTGGTCCTGGACAGCAATTTTTTTCCTTTCATTTTAGTGTTTATTTATTGTATATGTCCACCAGACAGGTTTACTCTTCCTTGAGGAGGAGGATTTTGCCGTGTCTGGTATTCTGATTCCAAGCAGCTGTATAAATGCAAATATAGTTCTTTGGCGTAAGTTTGGACATATGTGCCAGTTTCTGTGGAGGGGGGGGGGCTGTGAAGCTGTTTATCCCTTCCCTCAGGAGGTTGTAATCAGCTTTGGAGATTTTTTTTTGTTTGACCCTAGCTGGGGGGGGGGGGGGGGTCAGGGGAAATGGTTACTTCGAAAGTGACTGGTTTGTGGTCCGATCTTAACAGGGATGATGACACTGTAGGGATGCTGCACTGGTTACTGATGTTGGTTAATACCAAGTCAAGATATTTTCACCTCTTGTGAGGGTGTCAGCCAACTGGTCCAAGGCATTTGCATTGACAAAATCAAGGAATCTCTGGGCATTTGTGTTTTGGCATGAGTATTTCTTCCAATCTATGGTTGGATAGTTAAAGTCACCCAGGATCAGGGTAAAGGGTTAAATCTTGATGGTTTCGAAGAGGTCCAAATAGATGGAGTGGGTATCTTGAGTCAGAGTTGGAGGCCTGTAACTAGCTATGATTTGAATAAGGGTCTTGTCAGTTGTTAACTGCACCTGGAGTATTTCCTGTGCCTCATACTGTTTGACCAGCCTAGAGGTGTGTACGTCTTTTATATATATTGCAACCCCACTTCCTTTTGTTTTGCTGCCCACGGCCTGGGGTCTGAATGAATGATAGGATGAGTAACCTGTTATGGCTGGGGTGCTCTCTGCAGCTTTGAACCAGGTTTCTGTGACTGCATAAATGTCAGCTTCTTCCAGGGTTAAGAATGCTTGCAATTAGTGCAGTTTCATGTTTAGATTCCTAGCAATTAGCAGCATGACTTCAATTTACATTTTGATGAACTTTTCATGTTGGTAGTTTTGACCTCATGGCATTGCGCCTCATGGAATGATTTCCTCACTACTGTAGGCACGTGATGGTCAAAGGCTAGATTACTCTGTATCCATGTCCCTAAATCACTGACTACTGGGTCATCTCTAAGGTGTGTGTTGTCAAAATGATAGTTAATAGGGGTGGATGATTTCCCAAAGGATACTATTATGCATTTTTTGTCATTAAGATTTAGTCCATGGCTCTGACAACAGTTGTTTGTATCAGCCCTTCCTGGAGAACATTTGTGTTGATGTGGGATTCAAAGCCTGCTCCTAATTTGTAGTTATCTGCAAATTTAGTCAGCTAGAGACCACTGACATTGGCCTTATCTTCAGAGAAGTAAATGCCAAAAAGGAGTGGTCCAAGGACCGATCCCTGAGGGATGCCGCTTGTGACTGGCTGCTTTCTAGAGGGGGACTCTCCAGTTTGAACTTCCTGGGTCCTGTCTGTGAGCCAATTGGCTATACACCAGGTCTTATAAGGGTTTGTACCTAACCTCTTGAGTTTGTCAACAATGCCTGAGTGGAGTATTGTGTCAGTTTTCAAGGTTGTTTTATCAATGTGATAGCTACAAAGGGATTCATGTATGCCAAAGGATATGATTATACATTTCTTTGCCTGTAGTTTTATTTGTTTCTGTCAGGGTATCCTGGAGGATGTTGATGTCCTGTGGGGAGTTTGACAGCAGCAAGTTAACAGTCCTCTACAAACATAGTCAACCACAACCATTAGCATTACCTTTGACTGCCAAGAAGTAAATGACAAAGAGGGAGTACACTGCTAGCCACAGGTCTTTTGGAGGAAACAGAACTGCCCACCCTAAATCTCTGTGTTGTTCTTGAGACATTTTGCTATCCAGTGAGTTATATAATGACTGACATTTAGCAGGGAGAGTTATTTGCAATTCCTGAGTGCGGGATGGTATTCAATGCATTTGCAAGTTCATGACATTTTGTTTCCCCTTGTTCATTGCTTCAGTAACATTTTGTAAGAAGTTGACAAGATTAAGTAGACAGGACCTGCCCCTGATGAATCCAAACTGGGTTTGGTCAAGCATCTGTAGGCTACCTATAGATGTATTTATTAAATCCATATTGATCCTTTCTGTAACATTATAGATGAGATGGGTAAGGCTTATGGGTGTATAACTGCCAGGATTGAAGCCACACTTTTGTGCAAGGAAATGCTTGATGCAGAGCTAATAGTAATTAATAATATATAATTGTACTCAGAGGATGTATCATGTAACCAATTAACAGACAAATTTAGCTCATACTTCACCCCCCCCACCCCCACCCTCCAGTATTCTCAGATCACACAACCAGCCTTCACAAAACTGATCCTGTAGCTGGGAATCCTTGAAGCTATGCTGACAGCGAACTCTTCTTGAATCACCATGTAACTTCTTTTCTTTTTCATTGCACAGCTTGTGTGTAAAGGTATTGTCTTCCAGTCCAGGGGAAGTAATCGGAGGCACAAGAGGCAGTATACTTGCCTTTAGTGCAGACGTCCTTGGGCCTCTCTACTCCATTTATATGGCAGGAAGACAGTTTGAGGCTGATATTGACTAACTTCTGTAGGGGATCAGAAAAATCATATTTCACACTGACCATTTGATAGCCTGGTATGTTATCTCATAATCTTTTGTAGTGTACTTGGTCTTACTTTATGTCTTGAGAACTTGTTCTTTGTGTATTTGTGGGTGTGTGATCTGAGAATATTGGAGAGTGGGGAAGTGGAGTCTTAGCTAAATTTGTATGCTAGTAGATTGGTTACGTCCTCTGTGTTTAATTATATATTATTTAGTATTAGCTTTGCATATTGCTGGGCATTATTTGAGATTTTTAATATAATTGAATAAGGCTTTGTGGTTGTCCTCACCTGGGTGGCTATTTTTACTTTATATCCGGTTTTAGTTGATTTGATCAGGGTCCAGAGTTCCTTGATTAGATTAGTAAGAATATTTTTGGCATCTTAAGAGAGAGAGAGAGATTTATTTTTGCATGCAATGCGTTTTTTTTTTTTTGTTATAGAGCCTGTTTATGTTTGGGTACCACCATAGATATTTATATTTGAATTTAGTGATGGATTTATTTCTGGGGGGGAACAAGTGCCTTTACTCAGCTATTTATCTGCCCATAGAAGTTGGATGTGAAATCATCAAGCTGGAATGATGCTTTTGAATGTAGTCAGATAATTGCTGCAGTTGGGTAGATATGTCTTTATGTAATATCTTAATACTGAGGTATTGGAAGGTGCTTCAGGCTTATGGTGGATGTGATTGACTTGTGGCCTATTTTGACTAGGGAAAAAGTAGCAATTAAGTGTGGAGTAAAATTGCCCCATACTGGTAAGATCCAAGTTCAGGATTTTATTACTCTTGGTTGGGGCCCAGAGAGTTTGTACTGATGAAGCAAAGATATCTCTGGGTATACATGTTTCAGGATGTATACAAGTCTTGCAGTTTATGAAGGGGTAACCTTTTAGGAAAAAAAGTGTGTGTTTAATGCATACAAACTCCATGCCATTTAGGTAGGAAGAATGGGCTGATGGAGACACAGAAGAGGTCTTATGGTTAGCTTTGTAATAAGGATTTTTGTTAATAGAAAATTGGACATGGAGGAGATCCAGGTAATAATCTTGTCTAACGAATCTGGAGATGGTGTTTTTTTTTTTTAAGAAAATGTAGACACTGCCACTTTTCATGGCTATGTCTGGTGCAGTAGGCCTGAATGTGCGACAGACACTGAAACACTGCGCTAATGTAATGCTTTCATTGGTCTTGAACCAGGTACTTTGAAGCACTTGGGGTATACTTGTTAGTATCCATCTTTACCTCTAAATCCTCCCATATAGCAGATACCATAAAATACAGTATATTATTTCTTCATTTAGATGATTTGCTAATTGCAGTGGGACTTAAATAGTGACTTCTGCCAGTGCCCAAACAGTTGCATAGAAGAGTCTCTACCTATCTAACCCAAATGTAATGGTAAATTCAGGAACAGGCCTCTCCAGTGGAGCTCCTGTATTAAACAAACTGTACAACAAAAGGACAATAATGAAAAGTTGCAAGAAATACTCATCTCCCTACATAAGACTACACTGAAACATACCAGAAAGGAATCTGAAAGCACTATTAGAACATGTAAACCTCAGTACGAATTTCAGGTTACTACAGAGTCCAAAGGATCTTTCTTCACTTTTGTCCAAAAATTAATAAACAATATCCAGCAATGCACTGAGCTCATCTGTAATAATAAAATCCATTCTTACTCCTAGGATACAGTTAATGTATTAGCAGACATATTTAGGCCAGTTTTACCCCCTTCTGTCTTAGAATCCATGTCCATGGGACCCGACAAATTATTGGGATGCATTCTCATTAGTACCAGGTATTTACTGTCTGAGCTTCTACTTAAATTGTTCAACCTCAGCCTGTCTACAGGGTTTGTTCCTGATGCCTGGAGAACAAAACACTGTTATTCCCTTAAACAAGGGTGGTCTGTCCAGTCCTGGGCAATTATAGACTCATCAGCTCACCAGCCTTATATGGAAATTATGGTAGACCAAGTTTGCTGATGACCTCAAACTAGGCAGTGTTTTCCACTCATCCACTTGTGCAAAACAGCTCCAGCAAGGGCTGGAATATGCACATACATGGTTTATCACAAACTGCCTCAAACTAAGTAAAAAATGGTAGCATAGAAGCATTTGGCAGAAAAGTTGCTCCCACCGTATATGCTATAAACTGTACTCCTCAGACCAAGATGGTCATAAGAGACCTAGTTACTTGTGTGGATATCTGTAATAAAATAAAAAACAGAGAAACTAGTGGTCTTAAAACTTTGTTGATAAGATGAGTCACACTAATTCCCAAAAATCATGAAAACCAGGTAGTGTTCCAAAGCAACAAGCCTTTTTTTCGTCACAGATATCCATGTTTTACTTCAAAACCATTGTATGAGAATAATATAGTAGACTAAATATTGATTAATTCAAGTGTGTGTGTGTGTGTGTGTGTGTGTGTGTGTGTGTGTGTGTGTGTGTGCGCCCACTGTTTGTTCTTAGGTATGTAATGGATGCTTGTAAAGGGCGGATAGGTGCTAACGATTATTGTGTTGATTAATGTGAGGGCTGTACACTACCACTGGTGGCACTGAAGATGTGATTTTGCTATGCTATATTTTATTGGAATGCTTTTAGATGAAACTTTTTTACAGTCTGAGGAAGTTTGGCCTGGGAGCCAAACGAAAGTGTGCATTGATTAAAAGCAACTAACACATCGGTTGGAGTTTGCCTGTGACTTTCTTGACAAGTTTGTGTGGGCAGGGTGTGTGTGTGTGTGTGTGTGTGTGTGTGTGTGTGTGTGTGTGTGTGTGTGTGTGTGTGTGTGTGTGTGTGTGTGTGTGTGTGTGTGTGTCTGCGTGGAGTCAGCCAGTTTCTGCTGAATACAACATAAGCATTTATGTTGGCTGGGCTCAAGGACTTTTCTGTAGTTTAAGGATGGCTCAATGTGAAACAGACTGAAAATCTCTGTTCTGTTTTTTATTCCACCATAACTTCTTTATATCTATCTCGTTATCCATACTAAGAACATTGCCATCACAATCTAGCATCACCAGATTGATTTTCGCTTTCACACATTATCTCTCTTTTCTCATTCCCTTCTTAACTGCATGTCTTTCTTGTTCTTTCAGTCTAGCATTTTCTAAACCACATCGACATCTGCCTTATAAAGTCAGTTTGTCTGAAATTATGGATTTCAGAAGCTTGATTTCTTTCTGAATGCAAGCAGAACTGCTTAAAAACCTGCAAAGGTAACACTTGGCATAGTTTTTGCAGATTGGAGGGGAAGAAGCAATTATACCATACACTGTTTTTGAGTACTCGGAAGGACAAAGACATTATATAGCTGTTGTGAGACTGAAGATTCAGAACTGTTTTGAGATGAGAAGATAAATATGCCATATATCTTAAGTTTGTTCTTCATTAGGGCACAAGTTCCCACTGAATGCATTAATGATTGTGTTATTGAATTAAAGATCAGAGGTAAATACCTTGAATCTAGTCAGTAATGTGAGTAGTAAGGTACAATTATTTGACTCCCTCCCCCTTGCTCCACCAAAGTAATGCATGCTAACCCTACCTTAGAGAAAACACTTTATGTAACACTACCACTACACAAGACAGGTCAGACATTCACCATTCATGGCCACGCATGTGTGCACACGCACACATGCGCGCACACACACACACACACACACACACACACACACACTTTTGACTCCTTGAAGAGATTAATTTAGTATGTGTTCCAGGAACATTTGTTGCTTTATATCTTTTTGCAGATTACTAATACTGCATCTCCAAATTCTTCTATTTAAAACTTTATTTAAATTAACATTTATCATATTACCGAATTAATTTGATGCTGAATAAACTACTAGGCTTAAATTACTCAGTTATTGTCAAACACAGTTTAAATGCCTAAATCCTGTTTAACTGTAACCTAAACTAAATATTTAGAAAATATATATACAAGGTGTGTCTTATCTTTTACATTAATTTATAGCAACATAGCCCATGTTATTCCACACAATTTATTTATTGCCTTTTGTTTACTGGGATGGTCCGGCTGAGCACTCAGACCCATTTTCAGCAGAGGCCGGGGAGAAAGCTCCATTAGAGTTACAAAAATGTCAAAGAATTTACAGAGGAAAAAGAAGCAGTTTCTTAGCAGAAATGAGTTTTTAGAATCATCCAGTGTGCAATACGTTCAAGACAGAGGTTAATACAATTTGATTTCTGTAGGAGTGTTATACAATAATAAACAAGTTGCATTTACATATATAGCAACATGCAGATTTCATTTATATAGGAGTGATGCAAAGCAGTATACAGTTGTAAATATATATATATATATATATATATATATATATATATATATATATATGATTTATTTCCATTTACAGGCTAAGATAGGAGAGCTGAAGAGTCAGGAGTTAGTGATAGTCTAGAGATTTGAGAGAGAGAGAGGGAGAAAGAGAGTCAGGGTGTTAACCAGAAGGAGATTAAGTGCTGTTTTAGGATGTGCTTAAGTCTAATGCTCAGCTGTCGTATTTAAGTGGGATAGGCAGGGAGTTCTACTGTCTGGTGATACAGGATGAGTATAGTCCAGCTGTAGTATGGGATTTAAAATTTATTAGTGGGCTGTGATTACTTGAGTTAAGGCAACATGTTGTCGTGTAGTACATGAGAATGTTTTCTTGAGAAGAATATGGGTGTGGTTTGTGTATTTTGTGGGGAATTTGAAGTTGAGTGAATGTAAGGTGATTAGGTAGTTCTAGTCAGTTGAGCTTCTTCAGTTTTAAGCAGTGGTGTGTATTTTAGGATTCATTAGCTGCACATTTTGTTAAAGCTGCCTCTAATTTATTTAGTGGGGTGGCTTGAATGTTGGTTAATATTGGTGATGCATAGAGAAGGGAGTCAAGAAGACAGGATGATGATAAGGATTTTCCTGATGAGTCTGTGAAGTTGGGATTGTTTCAGTAATGGAAGCCCAGTTTTTGGTAAGTTTCCTTGATGGCCTGGGTGATATGCAGGTGAAATGTTAGGTTATTGTCTATTATGACTCCTAGTAGTTTGGGATTTGTTACAGATTCTGTGGTGGTGACATTTGTTGAAGTAATATTAAAGGGGGTACGGGTTGTTGAAAGTGATCTGGGTGTGAAAAGCATTCATTTTGATTCTTTGGCACTTAGGATTAGCTGATGAGTCTTTAGCCATGATTCCATGGAAGTGAAGGAGTCTTAAGTCATTTGTTGAAGTAGTGGAATGGTTGAGGCTGAGTAGATGATGGTGACATTGTTGGCATATTGTAATAAGGTGTCAGGTTTGCTGGCTTTGTGAAGGGTGTTTGTAAAAGCATTGAAAAGTACTGGGCCTAGAATTGATCCTTGGGTTACATCGACAGAAACAGGGAGAAAGGGGGTTAGGTCCTGATTGCTACAGAACCAAGTAAGAGGTGAATGAGTCCATCTTGGGGAATATAGTTCACTGACTGTTAGTTGGTGGGATACTGTGTTAAATGCCTTTTTTGCAGATCCAGGAACATGGAGGATATTAGGTTACCATTGTTTCTATTTTTATTTATAGTTTCTAAGTAATTAAGGCGAGCTGCTGCTGTGCTGTGGTGTGGTTAAAAGCTATGTTGGAGAAAGTAGTTTGTTGCTGATAAGATGGGTTATAAGTTGGGAGTATATGCATCTTTGTAAGATTTTGTACAGAACGTACCGAAATCATTATAAAATCTTAACCCTTGTATAGTTCACTAACACTTAAAATAGTTTAGGTAAAATTTATATTATTATTTTTCTGTTTAGACCTCATGTTTACAAAAATCAAATTCGCAATGTTAACTGTAGTGGTTGTATTCAAGAAGTTAAAAAATAAATGTTTATCAGATTCCCCATTTGTTTGTATACGACTATTTAAAGATTCCTATAAAATAGCAACTGATATATTTGGTTAGATATGCACATGACAGTATAACTAACATTAAATGTTTAGTTAATTGAAATGTATCTGACAATGCTTGAGTAAATGATTGAAATTCTATCCAAAATTATCTAACCGTACTACAATCATAAAAATATTTTGCCAGTCAGGCCAGAGTTCTGTACTGCATCTCCAAATATGAGTATTTTCCTTTTTAAGAATCGCTCAATTTTGTAAGGAGTATGAACTACTATTTGGATAAATGTTGATGTGAGTTTTTTTAAAGTAGCAATGATTTTTTTTTTCACTTGACCCTAATATTGCAATCTTACCAATTTCTGAACAGTTTGAGTAGATGGTTTGATTTAAATAATTCCAATAAGAATGTGAAATACATGATCTGAGGCTGGCCCAGTAGTGTTATGCGTAACAGTGTTGCTTCATAGCGTGAAGCTCTCCAGTTCTGTTGTCAGCTGATATGTCTTCTGTACAGAATCAGTATATCCTCCCTTTGATGACTTGGGCTATCTCTGGATGTTCCACTGTCCTCCCATATCCCAAGGGCATGTTAGGCAAATTGGTAACTGTAAATTGTCTTTGAATGTGATATGGAACAAAGGTCTAACAGTATACTACCATTTCATGCAAGACTTGCAAATTTGATTGATAGTGTTAGCTTTTCATAGGATTAACTGTAGAACTCAACAGTTTTGGGTGGAAATGTGATTTATATGTTTGTATATTTTTTTACAGATGAGATAAAAATGAAGCAGTTGATCCACTTAGTAGAATATATTTTGTGTATTTTACCAGCACTAGATGGATCTTTATGTGTATTTCAGTAATGTTCTGTGTCTTTAAAGATATAAACTTCCCAATGCTCTTTAACTACTAGGTTTCAGAATCTAATCCATGCTTATTAACAAGATTGTCATCTAATATAATTATAGTTTATTTTAAACAGTTAAATTACAGTTCCGTCATTTTAGTATTAGAGCCTTTAATGAATTGCAGTATAAAGAAGCTTGGAATATAATATTTTATATTTGGTATATGTGTACAGTTTTGTAAAACATTAAATATAATGTTAAATGTACAGAGTTTGTAGGAGCATGAGTATAACTGTGCAGAGAGATATACTTCTGCTAATAATTATTTAATATCTATAGCACTTGACTAGCTGTCAGTGATGTTTCAAATGTTATTTGATATGTTGAATGTTTTATTGTTGCATAAGGCTTTATGCATTATTGTCCATTTTGCAGTATAAGTTGTATTCACCTCCTGCACTGGAGACCATAGCATACAATTTAATTGTATTTTCAGAAAACATGTTCCTTCATTCTCCAAGATCTAATATGATGATGACATTCAACTTTTATTTTATTTGGAAGCTAAAGGAATGTTATGAATATTTTATTTAATTTTTAATATGCGTTTTACTTGACATTATACATGTAGCTTGAGTTACATATAGTTCTTTTCGTGAAAGTATAATTTTGATCAGGTTCAGACAGTCACTAAATGTAAAAAAGCACCGACATATTCCATTGTGAGATTATATATTTTAAATATGCATTAATATTTTCATAGTTAACTTAAAAGTATGTTGTAAGATATTCATTAATTAAAGTATTATGTATTTTATATTTTCACAGTATACATATCTATTATACAATGATTTACATTAAAATTTTATTATTATTGTATTTGTCTTGTCATTCACTTTTAATTTAGAGATTATTTTTAATGTATGATCTACATACAATACAGTTAACCTAACACTGGACAATTTCATCAATATATTTACAAATAGATATATTTTCATTTTATTCAATTTCCACTTTAAAAACATAACTACTTCTATTCTGCCTGATGGAGTTTGCTAATGTTTTTTTGGTCAAAACAAATGTAAGAGGTAGAAGGGAACAACCCTGTTTATTTCCTTTTGTTATTGTTATTGTTGGGGAGACATATACTTCTATTAAATGTATTGTAATGACTTGTTTTTATAATGCTTTTATTAATTTTAATAAAAAATCTAGAAAATGGATTACTCCCATCGCCTTAAATAAATGCTGCCAGTTTAGATGCTGAAAACTGTCTTTGTTCTTTATGAAGGATGTAAACATCTTGTCTTTACTTTATTACTGTAGCTTTCCACAAGCCCCCAGATTTTCCTTGCTAAATTACTGAAATTGATGCAAACCATATTCTGTATAGTAGCAAAAGTCCAATAAAATTGACCTGTGCCATACCTTATGTATGTCTTTTGGCGGGTCTATATTAGATCACCGAATGCTTAGGTTACCGAACGGTGATTAATCGACCCCATGTAAGCGAAAGCTACAAAACCGAACTGTCAGAACAGCGATTTTTTCGCTGTTCCAACAAAAAAGAAAAAGAAAACAAAACATTTTAATACATGATATTAAGTGGGGGGCTTCGACCCCCACACCCCCCCTACTTAAATATACCAACTCCGAGACTGCACTACAGTGCCGAAAATGGCAAACTACCGAAGCGGCCAAGCAAATTCTTTCCCAAGGAAAGAATTCACTTACATGCTGCTTTGATATTTTGCCATTTCGGCATTTACAGCTCGACCAAGTCGCATTCGCTAACCTGCGCCTTCGGTCATCTGATAGAAACCCTCTTTTGGCTTATCCCGGTTGGGGTCGCCACAGCAGAACTCCGGTCTGCTAATGATTGGCAGTTGATTTTTACTGTGCTGAGTTGCCAGCCTGATGCCCAACCTTCAAAGAAGGCACACCCATTCACGGACATGCAGACTCCACACATAAGGCGCTCCAGCCGAGAATCGAACGGGAGAACCTCTTGCTGTGAGGCCACAACATTAACCGCTGCACCACTGCGGCACTATGAAGGACCATATTTGTATAAATTGGACAAAGCAGAGTAGAGCCACTCCTCAGTAATTAGAATAAAGCCATACAGTGTGTTAATAACTCATCCCTCCATTAACTAAGAAGTCTGCACTTGATTTATACAATCTGTAAGAGCACTATCGTGTATAACATTTGCATACATTTTCAAACATATGTCAGATCAGATAAATACGCATACACATGTTTCTTCCTTTAGAATCCTGTATACAGATTATTTCAACACTAAATGGCTTCTGGCATTAATTACAGCATGCACTGTGCATATACTCTGTATAGTATTCTGTTGCTTTCCAAAATGGCATCAGTGTTTGTATATTTAATGAGGCAGTATCATATACTGTTCAGCAAAGTCAAACTCTGCAGTCGAGCCACATGCCAAACCATATGACTTGATAAGACTGGGTATGTACCATGCCCTGTAGTAATTCAAATAAATTTCAATAGCAACCTAAATAGAACTTGTATATTTTGTTTAACCAATCTGTTTAAAATAACATCATAAAACTTAAAATTTTTACTAACATATAGCACTTGCATTGAGTGAAACCTTACCACCAGCTTTAAAGAACTCAGTCACTGTTTTGTTTTTTCTTCTGTTATAAAGTTGCACTCTGTTATATTCTATGCCTCAGACTGACAATGCGGCACTCACATTACCTTACACACAAACAAGTATAACAACTGAAAGCAAGAAAATTGTTAAAAGACAGTGTAAGACCTCAACTTTATTTTTTGGAATGTTCAGGGCTGGTCCAGAAATTAGGGTCTGTATTAGAACCAAGAAATGTCAGTTCAGTGAATGGCTTTTTACATCGAAAATGCTCTTCAATGAACTGTTATAGTGAGATTGCAGTACAGTGAAGATCGGAAAATTTGCCCTTTCCTCACTGTAGTGCGATCTCGGAGTTGGTATATATAATTAGCAAGAGCAAGTTCGAAGAATGGCATTTTTCGCTGTAAAAGACATTTGCTGAACTGACTTTTCGTGTTTCTAATATAGGAGTCTATATCATGTGAGCGAATCGCAGAAATTGCGAACTCTCATAATATCGAATGCACCGGACCTCAAAGTGCATTTTCTGAGATCGCGGTACAGTGAAGAATGGGATATTTGCCCTTTCCTCACTGTAGTGTTATCTCGGAGTTGGAATATATATTTAATGGGGGGGGTACAATAGGAAGTTGGATATTATGAGCGTTCGCAATTTGTGCGATTCGCTGATATGATATAGACCCCTAATATAGATCCTAAAAATTAGAAGAGGCAAGCCAGCCATTTCTGTAATGCCAACAGAGATTCCTCATGCAGGCAAATATATATAAATATCATAAATGCATGAATTTTTCATTAAAATGTGTTTAAAACTGAACAAAACAATCATTTGAATGTTTCGGAAATATAGTTAAACAAATGAAAGCAAACTGCCAATTTATATATTAAAATTAACAAAATAGTCCTGCATCGCTGTACTTTTAATAGTGGGACTTTAGTGTACTGTTGACATATTAAGTGCTTTCTGAAATAAAGCATTTACTTTTTACAAAATAATTATGAGTCCAACTTAACTTTTGCTCAAAACTTTGAGAATTTTCAATGCATTAAAATAATATTGTAGAAAAACCTTTTTAAATCATTTTCTTTTCATGTTTCCCTTCTTTATTCAACCGTGATATGGAAGCATATATACAGCTTAGGTATGTACTTTATAGTAGTACTTTGTGGATTTTATTTGCTTATTTTTTTAATGTTACTCCTCCTTTGTTTGTAACAATATTCTCCAACTGTCTTTCTCAATATACCTCTTCACAAAAGAGTATTTACAGTCTGTGTCTTCACAACTAGAGATTATATTATAGACTTTCATATAAGAAACAACCTCTTCAAGTGTATTAAATATTATTGCTTTCTTAGGTAGAAAAAGAATATGTACTTTATTGTTGTTATTTTTTACAACTTTTATCGGGGGCCTTTTTTCTCCATTGTTTTAGCCCACAAGTCCCACTTTGACAGAAAGATCAGACAATGCAGGGTGTAGTGAAATTGATTGTCCAAATGGTAAATGCACTTTACAGTTATATATCCTGGAGTTGCTTCTGGCTTTGTAGGGGTTTCAAAAGAGACATATAAATTGTCTTTGTTCCAAAGGACAGTGCTTCCTGAAATTTAATATTGTTTGTTTATATATATATATATATATATATATATCTGTGTGTGTCTATATATATATATATATATATATATATATATATATATATATGTATATATGTTTATATGTTTATATATAAGGTCTATTTCAGATCAAAGTTTCAAAACTTCAGACATCGTATGATCAAAGACCAGATGATCGAAGGTTTAAAACTTCGAACATCAAACTAAAAATCAAAAAACTAAGAAAGCCAGTAAATGTCTGAAGTTGAAAAAAGTCAGGAGCCAAACTGAATTAACGCGTTTCGTTCACTTTTAATCCACCATGAACTTCATCATGATCATCTGATAAAGTTCATGGTGGATTAAAAGTGAATGAAACGCGTTAATTCAGTTTGGCTCCTGACTTTTTTCAACTTCAGACATTTACTGGCTTTCTTAGTTACTTGGTTTCTTCTTGTGTGTCGTTTTATTAAAAATCAAAAAAGTTTTCATTTATGCTTTTGCAGCGGGGGCAAGCCTCCTTGCACCCCCTTCATGGGGTACTGCACCTCCACATTCCCTGCTACTTAAATATACCCACGCCAAGATTGCACTACACTGAGGAAAATGGTAAATTTCCCGTTCTGCACTGTATGGTGATCTCCATTCAGAACGTTTGAAGTTTTAAAACTTTGATCATCTGGTCATAAAACTGTGGTAGTGGTGCTACGGTAGCATTGTTGCCTCACAGTAAGATGTTGTCCTGTTCGATTCTCAGCTAGAGCATCTTCTGTGTGGAGACATGCGTGAATGGGCATACCTTCGTTGAAGGTTGTGCATCAGAGCTGGCAGCTCGGCACGTAAAAATCTACTGCCAATCATTAGCGGACCGGAGTTCCGCTGTGGTGACCCCTAACCGGGAAAAGCCGAAAGACACAACATATATATATAGGTCTACTTCTAAATGTCAAACTTTCACAACTTCAAATTTCTTATGATCGAGACCATACGATCGAAGTTTTGAAACCTCGAACCATTTAAATGGAGATCGCTGTACAGTGTGGAATGTTATAGTTACTGTTTTTTTTGACGTAGTACAGTCTCTGGCTTGATATTTTTAATTAGTAGAGGGTGCAGGGGGGGGCTTGCCCCCCTGCAGAAATGTAAAAAAAAAAGATATTTTTGTTTTTATTATTTTTTTAATTTAAATTTTGAAGTTTTAAAACTTTAATCTTGTCATCTCGACCATAAGAAATTCAAAGATGTAAAAGTTTGATATTTAGAAGTAGCCCCATATATAGATATAGATATAATTTTGATAGTTGGGTGGTAAAGATATTTACCATATCAGTACCCCCTATATTTTCTTAGCACTCTGCAGATTCTGATATTTTTACTCCTCTTCCTGGTCTCTGAATGATCCATTTTGCCAAGCTGCCAACTCATTTTTTACAACAGTTGTCAGCAACTCCTCTTCTGGTTGTCTCCTATCTTTTCAGAAACAGACATCTTTAATTTGAAGTCCTTGATCTGACTCAGTTTGAAGGACTTCTGTTTGTTTACTTGTTACATTTCTCTTCAATTAGGCCCATTTTGATGGAAAATTGATATGCTTTTTACAGGTATGTCATATAACCCTTTCTAAAGACTTGCCATATTGACCACATCTTGGAGTGTTCATTATTGAAAAGTCTATAAAATATATCCAGAGTCACAAATGCATGAAGTCTAATTATTTCAAAGAGATGAGGTTCTTAAAATGATATGTTTTTAGTTGAGCTGTGTTAAACAAGAAATATCTTTATTAAATTATCTCAAACAAACCATATTGACATATTTTCAGTTTCAGGTGTTATACATCACTTATAATCTATCCAATCATTGTCAGTCAAACATTACAAAGCTCATTCGGTTCGTGCCTTCCCTTAAACCTTATTTCTCCTCCAAAACATTATTCTGCATGCATTGTTCCCACAATTCCCATTTTTCCTATGTAATTTGCTCCTACCCTTATCTAAAGATCCCATTCCTGTTGTTTTATCTCTGTTACTATAGTTACAACTTTCTTGTACAGTTGGTTTAGACCTTGATTTCCATTTTCTAGTAATTGTTTTTTTTTTTTTTTGGCAGCCACCAGAATTAAACTTGGAAAACCTTACTATGTCTAGACAATTTCGATTCTGCATCATAGCTCAAAAAATAATTTCCTTAGTTACATTTATTTTATTTATTTATTATTATTTTTTTTTTTACATTTGTTGACCAGGAAAGTCAGACTTGATGCATGTCCATTTTCAGTGGAGGCCTGGGGAGAAAAGCTCCACAGTTAAATTTTAAGCAAAATATAAGGTGTATATAGAAGCATTCAGATTTACATAGATAGTACCAAACTTAACATTGCCATCAATCAATGCATCATACATCATACATGTGTGTATATATATATATATATATATATATATATATATATATATATAGCCAACAACCCCAACAAATGATGAAGATCAAAGCACACTGTGTGTATCCCAATAAACAAGGCTAGTAACCAGATATTTGAGCAGCAAACAATCCACAACAAAGCAGCAGTCCCAGCATAAAAAGAACTCAGTTTTAATGAAATAAAAACACGTAAGCGCTTTCAAGAACAACCTTCTCTTCTTCAGATGTTTCATTTAAAAACAGAAAAAATAGAACTTTAAATAATAATACCTCATATCCTGTCTCAACACATCATTTCCTGAATATCCCAATGAAACTTTAAATAATCATACATCATATCCTGTCTCAACACATCATTTCCTGAATATCCCAGTAGGAACTATTACCATGGAAACAACAGTATATCACACTGTGACAGAAAAACAAAAGCAAAAAGCATATTTTGAAACTTAAAAATATATATTAGCTAAAAATATATAACTATTTTAGAGGTCTTGCTTTTAAAATTGGTTTCAGGGGGATACATTCGTTCAAGCCAACACCTCTGTGTGCTGCAAGACGAAGAATCCACCTGATTTCCATTTCTTCTGTTAAGTTTACGAGGTCACCTCCTCGTATGTCAGGGATTACAGAATACAAAGCCTGGAACAAAAACTTATGATCAGGACCAGTTGTGAGCATATGTTTTGAAACTGCACTATACATCTCTTGTCTACAATAGGCATACATATGGTCCCTAATTCTTTCGCGAAGTGACCTATTCGTTTTTCCTATGTAGAAACAGAAACAGGTCTGACAGCAAGCAACATAGACAACATGTCTAGTGTTGCAATCAGAGCTGTTTCTGATTTCCCAAAGCCTCCCATCATTTGGGTTGCGAAAAAATCTGGATGTGTCAATGAATTGACACTGAGGGCAGGAACCACATTTCTTAGTACCTAATTGCCATGGAGCAGTAACAATACCTTTCTTACGACATAGGTCAGGGAAGCACAACAATTGTTTCAAGTTTCTACTATTGCTATAAACATAATTGGGACAATTACCAACTATCCCACGTACCTCTGGATCTATCATCAAAATATCCCAGTTGTTCAAAATAACTCGTTCAATAGTGGAGATATTGCTACCCAATGGTAGTACAAACGGAACTCTACGTTGTGTTTTTCTAGGGGCAATACTATTCGGACCTCTGGCTGAAAAATAGGGCTGTCCCCTCGTCCCTCTAAGCTGTATTACCTGTTCACAAATTCTGTTTACCTGCACATTTGAATAGCCTCTACTAATGAAGGAAGTTTTTAAACTTTCCAGTTCTGAGTTAAACTCCAATTCTCCAGAGCAAAGTCGAGAAACCCTTAGTGCCTGCCCCTTCACTATATTGTCAAAGATTCTGTGATCATGCATGCTATCCATACTAAGGAGAGAAATAGTATGACAGGATTTTCTAAATACCTTGGTATGGTAGGTATTACCCACTCTGTATATAGTGGTATCAAGATAGTCTATAGAGGTATCAGATGAATGCATCGTAAACCTCAAAAAACCTTCCATATTGTTAAGTCTTTGAAAAAACAGATCTAAAGAGGCACCAGTGCCATGCCACAAGAGGAAGAGGTCATCCACAAAACGCCTGTAGAAGGCGATGTTGTTGATATCCAACATGACCTCTTCCTCCCATGCTACCATCACCAAATTGGCGTATGAGTGGCACAGCTGGTGCCCATGGCTACCCCAGATACCTGTCTATACATCCTGTCCATAAACAAGAAAAAATTATTCTCTAATACAATCTCCAAAAGGAGACAAAGAAAGTCAGCTTCAGAGGCATGCATATGCTGGTAAAGCAATGATTTCACCATTAGTATACCCCTCAAGTTGGGAATGCAGGTAAAAAGAGATGTAACATCAAGAGTAACTAACAGAACCTCATCACAATTGTGCATATTCTCAACCCGTGTATACAAATCACCAAGGAACTGACCAGTGTCCTTCAAAACATATGGATATTTCGATAAAATCGATTTTAACCTATAATCTAAGTATACGGAAATAGGTTCTGTCAACCACCCAGCATTAGCAGACCGGAGTTCCGCTGTGGTGACCCCTAACCGGGAAAAGCCGAAAGACACAACATATATATATAGGTCTACTTCTAAATGTCAAACTTTCACAACTTCAAATTTCTTATGGTCGAGACCATACGATCGAGGTTTTGAAACTTCGAACCATTTAAATGGAGATCGCTGTACAGTGTGGAATGTTATAGTTACTGTTTTTTTTGACGTAGTACAGTCTCTGGCTTGATATTTTTAATTAGTAGAGGGTGCAGGGGGGGCTTGCCCCCCTGCAGAAATGTAAAAAAAAAAGATATTTTTGTTTTTATTATTTTTTTAATTTAAATTTTGAAGTTTTAAAACTTTAATCTTGTCATCTCGACCATAAGAAATTCAAAGATGTAAAAGTTTGATATTTAGAAGTAGCCCCATATATAGATATAGATATAATTTTGATAGTTGGGTGGTAAAGATATTTACCATATCAGTACCCCCTATATTTTCTTAGCACTCTGCAGATTCTGATATTTTTACTTCTCTTCCTGGTCTCTGAATGATCCATTTTGCCAAGCTGCCAACTCATTTTTTACAACAGTTGTCAGCAACTCCTCTTCTGGTTGTCTCCTATCTTTTCAGAAACAGACATCTTTAATTTGAAGTCCTTGATCTGACTCAGTTTGAAGGACTTCTGTTTGGTTACTTGTTACATTTCTCTTCAGTTAGGCCCATTTTGATGGAAAATTGATATGCTTTTTATAGGTATGTCATATAACCCTTTCTAAAGACTTGTCATATTGACCACATCTTGGAGTGTTCATTATTGAAATGTCTATAAAATATATCCAGTCACAAATGCATGGTCTAATTATTTCAAAGAGATGAGGTTCTTAAAATGATATGTTTTTAGTTGAGCTGTGTTAAACAAGAAATATCTTTATTAAATTATCTCAAACAAACCATATTGACATATTTTCAGTTTCAGGTGTTATACATCACTTATAATCTATCCAATCATTGTCAGTCAAACATTACAAAGCTCATTCGGTTCGTGCCTTCCCTTAAACCTTATTTCTCCTCCAAAACATTATTCTGCATGCATTGTTCCCACAATTCCCATTTTTCCTATGTAATTTGCTCCTACCCTTATCTAAAGATCCCATTCCTGTTGTTTTATCTCTGTTACTATAGTTACAACTTTCTTGTACAGTTGGTTTAGACCTTGATTTCCATTTTCTAGTAATTGTTTTTTTTTTTTTTGGCAGCCACCAGAATTAAACTTGGAAAACCTTACTATGTCTAGACAATTTCGATTCTGCATCATAGCTCAAAAAATAATTTCCTTAGTTACATTTATTTTATTTATTTATTATATTTTTTTTTACATTTGTTGACCAGGAAAGTCAGACTTGATGCATGTCCATTTTCAGTGGAGGCCTGGGGAGAAAAGCTCCACAGTTAAATTTTAAGCAAAATATAAGGTGTATATAGAAGCATTCAGATTTACATAGATAGTACCAAACTTAACATTGCCATCAATCATTGCCATCAATCAATGCATCATACATCATACATGTGTATATATATATATATATATATATATATATATATATACATATATATATATATATATATATATATATATATATATATATATATCTGGGTCTAAGACTTTTGATCGAATGATCAAAAGTCCAAAACCCAAACGGCCGGGCATACTTGCGCGAAAGTGCTTTTCACCGAAGAGGCACTTTTGCATAAGTATGCTTTTTTGCCGAGGCCATACTACAGTGCGGATAGGGGAAAATTCCCTTTTCCCCACTGTAGTGCAGTCTCAGAGGGAGAATATTAAAGTAGGGAGGTGTGAGGGCACAGCCCCCCACATGAGGGGTGCAGGGGGGCAAAGCCCCCTGCTAAAACGTTAATGTAGTATTTTTTTTTAGTAACACGCTTTAACGAAAGTGCTTTTTCTATAAAAGCGCTTTCGTTAAAGTGTGTTTGGTGGTTATGGATTCAGACATTTGATCATTCGATCAAACGTCCTAGATCCATATATATATATATATATATATATATATATATATATATATATATATGTATATCACATGCCAGAATTTCTGCCTATAACTGAGAAATTGGGCAAGAAATTTCCACACACCTGAAATTTACTGGAGTAAACTGACAAAAGAAATTCTAATGTTGTTGTTGTCTTTCAGCTTTTCCCAGTTAGGGGTCGCCACAGCGGAACTCCGGTCCGCTAATGATTGGCAGTAGATTTTGATGAACGCCGAGGTGCCAGCTCGACATTCAACCTTCAGCGAAGGCAAGCCCACTTACGCATGTCTTTCGAATGCCCACCCAACTGCAGGGAGGACATGCAGACTCCACACAGAATGCACTCCCTGCACATCAGCCGAGAATCGAACGGGAGAACCTCTTGCTGTGAGGCAACAACGCTACCGCTGCACCACCATGGAAGTGACAAAAGAAATTCTAATGATTTCATAAAATTAAAATGTGTGCAATATTCTGGAAGTAAAATACCAGAAGAGAATTTTGCAAAGCCTAATACAAAGATAAACACAAACCCGACTGAAGCTGAGATATGTATGTTATATCATTAATTGTTTCCCCATTGTAAATGACTTTGGAGTAAAAAAATATATATCACATTGACGGGTAATTCATTATCTAAATGCTTGCATTTAAATTATAAAAATATAGCATGCTTATTTGAAATAATTTGGCAGCACTTTAACTGTATATTTTTTGTATGAACAGAAAAGAGTGATTCATTCTGATAAATGTTCACCATTATGGATATCACCTGCCTTATGTGATAACAATATTGCTGACTTTGTAAGTTTCTGTGGGCTGAGCAAATGGGAATGGATGGAAGGGACAGAGAGAGACAGTGTGTCAGAGAGAGAGAGAATATTAGAAAATTATACTCTAGTTTTGTGTAACTGTAGTCTGACATTTATAGCTGTGACATTGTAGGCTTACATTTTTCATTGTTGACTTCAGCTGACAAAACTACCACTAATCCGGTACTTTGTTATCACATCTTATAATATCATGCATGTTAAAATGGGATTTCTTTGTTGCAAGCGCTGTGCTGTGTAGTGAGGTTGGAGGACTCTCCCTTTTCTGTGACTTGGTGCAGCTTCAGAGATGTTGTGTGTGTTTGTGTGTATATATACATGTATGTGTTACACCACTTTTGTTGAATGGTGCTTGGTTGACATCTGTGTACTCAACATAATCATTAGTAGGGGTGTGCTCTTTTGCATTTTGTTGTAAAGTTTTTGGATATGTAGTAGCATGTTGACATCCATTATCTCAACCATTTGGTGATGGCATCATGCACATGAATATTACTGTTGTTCTACAAAGGTAAGTATATATGGCAGTCTGATGCAGAGAGCTTTACCCCCCCCCTCTGAAGAATGGCTGATTTTATTATTTTGCAGTTTCTTGTAGTGATTTGTTAATCAGATGACAGATATTGCAGTCACAGTGTTTTTCATCTCAAATAGGAGAGTTGTCTTGTGTTGTAGTAACCTTTTCTAGTCATACTAATAATTTTTACACATTGTTATTGATATTTATTTTCCCATTAGCAGGGCCTGTTAGCAAACTCTTCCTAACTTTTCTGGTAGCGCACACAAACATTTGTATGCTGCTTGAGGCACTTTTAGTGGGAACTGCTCTTTATGGTTAAAGAATGCTGTATCAGCTTACATTCCAAAATGCATTTATAAAACTTTAATTAAGTTCTGTTTACTGGGTCATTTGATAATTGACTCCACTTGTTTTTGCTGCAGTCCCATGAGTGTTCAAACCTCTGCATCACTTAATTTTCATTTTAAAACTTTGATAACATTCTTCATTCATCTTTACAATCTAAAGAAATAATTTTATTATAACTCTTTGTTACTTATAACAGAGCATGTCTCTGCTATCACTGTAACCACACAGAAAATAAACAGCAAGAATCTGATTACCTTAAATCGACCAAAACAAATAACAGGAATGCTATGAATGCAGAATTTACTATGTTCATTTAAAAGTATACCAGCTTTGGCTTCCCGAAGGATATCCTGCAAAGGATATGTTTAGTTGTCTTCATTTTGTCAGTCTGGAAAAGCTGCTAACATTCAAGGAAATCAATACTTATTTTCGTGCATCGTGACATTATCAGGTTTTGTATGTCCAGGGATCCATTGTGCTAGCAGTGGAGTAACTCTTGACAAAATGGTCTGAGAAGAGAGCCCAAGTAATGTAACCATTGTGATGGTTTAGTTAAAGAATCAGAGGACCATAGCTGGAAGAGGGATAGTATGGACAGCCCTTGGAGCCAGGCCTCCTATGTAGTAAGTGGTCAAGTGGCCTGTATAGTTTGGCTGATCTCATCCCTAAATTCTCTGCAGACCTGTTGTGTGAGCACTACCTTTAAAATGATAAGTGGGAGTTAGGGGTGTGGCAGTTAAATGACTGACAGGAATGGGCTGGATTTAGGTCATTAAGTGTCAGTGGCACAACTTGTAACACAGTCTTTGGTGCAGAAGGCTGTGGGTTATATTCCCATACCAACTAGATTGATTGCTGACACTGCAGACCAGTATAATGGGGTTGCTACACTCCTCAGTGTGTCATCCTTCAGATGACATGTTAAACCAAGGTTCCATTTGCTTGAGTTGGTGGTAGTTCAGGTGGATGTAAAAGATCCCATGTCACCTATCAAAAAGAGAAGGAGGCTCTTATTTATATACAAAAACTATTCTTTCTATAAAATATGTACATATTAAATGTACAACTGTATAGATATACAAATATATTTATACATTTTCATAATTTGCTTTACAATAAGCCGCGGTGGTGCAGCAGTAGCATTGTTGCTTCACAGCAAGAGGTTTTCCTGTTCGAGTCTTGGCTGGAGCGCCTTCTGTGTGGAGTCTGCATGTCCTCCCCACGGTCGAGTGGCATTCAAAAGACATGCGTAGAATGAGTGTGCCTTTGTTGAAGGTTGGGCGTTGAGCTGGCACCTCAGCACCCATAAAAAATCTACTGCCAATCATTAGCAGACCATAGTTCCGCTGTGGCAACCCCTAACCGGGAAAAGCTGAAAGAAGAACAAATATAGTTTGCTTTACAATCATACTAAGTTTTCATCAATATTAGACTCCTACTCCTTTTTCCACAATCATCATCTGATTTTACTTAATATTGTTACTAAAATTCATTTATCATTAAACATAATTTCATTTATTCCTTCATTTCGTATAACATAAAATAACTTTTTACCCTTTCTTTTAACTTAGTCTTTACTTCTGTTCTTGTAATATCCATAGCTAGTCATATCCGTGTTTATTTTATCCATTTCTTTTATAGCTTCAAAAAAAATGTTCTTTACATTGTTTTCCGTTTAACGTTTTTACTCTTACATTTTAAAAAGACATGATGTCCTTACATTTACTGTTGCTCAACTTCGGACAGCATACCAAAGCTTATGTTGCTGTAAGAAATGCCAAACGTCACACATATCCTCCTCAGATAGTGTAGGGCATAAAGGTGATGTCCGGATGTACCGTCCTCAGAACTTCTTTGCCACCAGCCCAACAACATCTCCAGATTGTTGATCTGAATGCCTACATCATTTCCGCCAGTCTGAATACTGTTTTCATTTGCTGGTTTTAACACCTATGTCTTCTTGCTGGTACCGTGCCATTGCATATAATTCCCCCTTGGGGTTTTGTTTTTTTCTTCACATTTCTGTTGCTCCGGGGGGGGTAATGCCATTCAGGAAGGTTAAACGTCAGTATAGGAGACAGATTCTCCAAAAAGACCTCCACAATAAGTGTTTTTTTTTGCCTAGGAGCTTTTTACAACCAAATGACCTGTTCTATTTGTCAGACTTTCGTACCAGAAACCCTTCATAGTAGGCTTTTTTCTCTCTCTTTGCATCTTGATAACCAACACTAAAGCTATAATGGAAGGAACTCCCCGCCCTGAGGGTCACCCGCTAGGGAAGGAGAAGGTTAAAACATTTAGACTGGAATCTTCTGCTGTCCAGCCTCCTCTGGGCATTTCTCCCAAGGTTGGTGAAAACCCAGAGACTCCCCTAGCTTTGTTGTCAGATTCCTTTGCTGTGACCGGGTTGGATGCCAGCGAGGACCTTGCTTGCAGCATTTCTGATGATGCTTTACAGGTGTCTGTTTTAGACGTTCAGGAGGAACCACAGTCGATTATTTCTTAGGGGCCTAGGGGTGTTCCACACATTTTAGATAGGAAGAAGTTCCTACTATGGTTATTGAATGCCTTCCTGGGTCAGAGCATTCTAGGTTTTATAGGCAGATGTTCCTTTAAAGAACCCAAAAACTAGACATGTTTCTCCTGCTCCTAGGGATCCACAGAGTGAGTGGCAGGCCTTTACTCAGGGTTTGTTTAATGCTTTGATGGCATTAAAACCTCCTCAGGGCATTTCTGTTCCAGCTCCCCCTTGGTCCTGTACTCCCCTTAAAAGGCCCTGGGAACAGGATTCCTCTGAGGAGGAGTCATTCTGAGGAGGAATCCCTTGCTTAGTCTTCCCAAATTCCTTCTCCTTTAGGCTATGGGTCATAGGAAGAGGAATCTAATAGTCCGGATACTCCCTTTGAAGAAATTTCTTTTGGGGACACAGTGACCAGGATGATTGTATTTTTTAATTGGGTAGTGCTCAGGTCTCTAAAATCAATAAGAGGTACTATGAGTAGTTGCAGATGGAATCTCCGAAACCTTCTGCTATTCCTCCTGTTTTTGGCTGCTTCTCTGAATGCTTTTTCCAATGCCTGTAAAGCTCCTGATTCTTTGACTCTTGCTCTCAAGAAGCCTGATAGATTTTATAGGGTGCCTGAAGATTGTAACTTTTTGTACAAATGTCCTGCTGCTGACCCCTCAGTGGTGGCTGTAGCCTCTGACAAGGCCTCTCAGTTGCTTCCTTCAATAAGTTACTGCATTCTGATAAAGACAGCAGAATCATGGAAAGGCTAGGTAAAATGGTGTACGCCTGAGGTACTCTGGCTTTTAGGGCTATTAACTATATGTCCAAATATGTATTGGCTCTTCCTTTTCAGGTTTGTCAGATTATTTCCAATCTTCCAGACTCTGAGGGTAAAACTCCTGCTCTTTTCTTGTTAGGGACTTCCTTTCAAGTGGTTTGTTCTATCAGGTGCAGTTATTATGCAGCAGATGCTTCTTCTAGGGCTCCTGTTAAGGCTACTCCGATTTCAGGCACTTGGAAGTCTTCCTTTCCTGATAAACCAGGTGCTGTATGACTATACATCTCTTTCCCTGCCACATTCCTCTTTGCCTTTCTCTTTCTCTTCCTGTTTCGCTTCAGATTACTCAAGATTCTTGGGTTCTGTCCATTATTCATCAGGGGTATTTTATGGTGTGGAAATACCATCCCCCTTTTATGGGCATTCCTCAGCCTCTTTGGGAAAATCTTCCCTTTTTCTCAGAGGTTCTTCAAGACCTTTTGACTCAGGGTGCTATTTGAGAGGTTCCTATGTATGAAAGGGGGAGGGGATTTTACTCCAGAATGTTTCTAGTGCCCATAAAGAGGGTACTTGGAGACCAGTTCTATACCTCTCTCATCTAAATAATTTTTTGAATGTGCCCAGCTTTTCGATGCTGTTCCTTCAGACTCTTTTTTTCTCTATTGCTCCCTCAGCCCTATATGGTGTCTCTGGATCTCAAGGATGCTCATCTTCATTTTCCGATCCATCCCCTGTTCAGGAAGTTTTTGCATTTCTCTGTTGCTTCCTGGCATTTTCAGTTCTCTGATTTGCCCTTTGGTTTTTCTACTGCCCCAAGGGTATTCAAGAAATGCCTCGCTCCTGTGATTGCTTTTTGCAGGCTTCAGGGGATCCAAATATTTCCTTACCTGGATGACCAGCTGATTCAGGCATCCTTTCAAGCAAAATCTACATTTTGCCATTTCCCTTCTTCAGAGCCTGGAGTTCACAATAAATTTCAAAGTCTTCTCTGATTCCATCTCAGGATCATGTTTTTCTGGGTTGCGGAATTCAGACGGTGCCTATGCTGGCATCCCTCCCTCCTCCAAAGACCTTGACTCTCATTTCCTTCTTTCAAACTCTTTTTCCTCTGGACTCCATTACATTTCTGAGAGCACTGGGTTTCATGACATCCACCATTCCTATGATCTCTCTAGCCAAACTTCACATGAGAAAGTTTCAGTGGTTTCTGAAATCAGTTTGGCTTCAACATGCACATCCTCTAGACTTTGTAGTTCCTCTTCTTCCTTTTCTCAGACAGAAACTTCACTGGTGGATTCAGAATTTGTCTGTAAATCCAGAACTGCTTTTTCATCCCCCTCTTCCTTCTCAGGAATTGTTCACATACAATTCAGATGTGGGATGAGGAGCAGTGTTTGGCTCGCTGAAGGTATGGGGGGGTATGGTCATCTTGTCAGCAGAGGGAGCACATCAGTATTGAAGAGATGAGAGCTCTTATGCTGTCTCTTCATGCTTTTCATCCTCTTTTCTCTCTAGGGCCTCTCAAGGTATTCACAGGCAATACCACAGTGATGTGGTATACAAACAAACAGGGAAGAACAAAATCTTACCTTCTTTGCCGGTTGGCAGTCTTGGCATGGGATCTTGCTGTCAAATAGCAAGCGACTCTTCAGGCAGTTTACATCCCTTCAGATCAAAACACTGTGGCAGACACTCTGAGCAGGTCCTTAACTCGATCCCATGAATGGATGCTTCATAGGGATGTGTTTCCGGACAATGTCCACCAGTGGGGTACTCCTCAAGTAGATCTATTTGCCTCCCTTCTGAACAGGCTACTTCCTCTATTCGGTGCCAGAGTACCAAGTCCTGTGGTTTGGAAGGTAGATGCCCACTGTTTTTCTTGGAAGGGGATTTTTTTTATTCATTCCCTCCCCTTCCTCTCATTCCAAAAGTCCTGTTCAGAATTCAACAGGTCACTCGCAAAATCGTTTTGGTTGACTCCCTTTTGGCAAAGACAACATTGATTCCCTCTTGTTCTGCATTTAGCAAAGGGCAGTCATCACAAGTTACCTTACAGGGCAGATCTACTCACACATTTCCCACCCATTCCCACATGTCCACTCCTTAACTGACACTGTGAGTGATAAGATTTTGATTCTACATAGACACCTTTTTTCTGAGGACATGCTGAAAGTCCTGCAAGAGGTCAGGAAACCTACTACTGGGAAATCTTACTTATCCTAATGGAAGAGGTTTTCTATTTGGTGTCTTTCTCATTACCTGGATGGATGTTCCTTTAGTTCTGTCTTACTTGTGTGAGTTGCTCAATGCCAGTTTGGCCTATTCTTGTATTAAGGCCCACTTATCAGCTGTCTCTGCTTGTCTGCCTTTATCTCCTCCTTTAGCTTCTAGATTTGAGGCTAAACAATTCCTTAAAGGCGTCCTTCACAGTAGACCTCCCAAGAAGTCTGTTTCTCCTCCCTGGGGTCTTGATTTTGTTTTGGAGAAGTTGACTCGGGCTGTCTTTGAGCCTGCGGTTTCAGCTTCCTTACAGCATTGTTCTTGGAAGACAGTCCTTTTGTTGGTCCTTACTTCTGCTAGATGGGTGTCTAAGCTTCAAGCCTTTATGGCTCGTCCTTCTTTTTTTGATATTTCATAAGGACAGGGTGTGCCTGTGTACTTATCCTTCTTTTGTGCCTAAGGTGTTTAATGAGTTGTCACTTCAGTCTATTTATTTGCCTACTTTTTTCCTGTCTCCACAGTCTGACAGTGAGAGGGTGCTGCATACTTTGGACGTGCATAGACAACTCAGATTTTATTTGGATAAGACTAAGGTTATTAGAAAAGATGATCAGTTGTTTGTTTATTTTCATCCTAGGTCTTTAAGATTAGCTTTGTCCAAGCAAACAATTTTTTCTTGGATCACAAAGGCTATTTCTTTTTGTTATACTTTTCATGGCAAGAGCCTTACTTCTTTTATAAAGGTTCATTCTACTAGAGCTGTGGCTTCTTCTGGTGCTTTTTTCAAGGGCTTAGATACTAATTCTATTTTTGAAGCAGCTACCTGGACTTCTGTGCATACTTTTGCCAAGTGTACTGCAAGTTGGATAGTATCTCCAGAGCTAGAGCTGGTTTTGATAGTGCCATTACTCATGGCTTCTTAGAGGGCTCTACTCCTTCCTCCTCTCAAGTTTCCTATTGAGCTTTGACTCTCTCCCATACATTAAGAATACTCCAGCAGTGAATGTGAGGACGTGGTACATTTGTGTAAAATCTCACCATAACAGTAGATGACCTTTCCTTCACTGTTGCAGTTTTCAGTCCATCCCTCCTTCCTGGATGTAGTGTTTACCCCCTGGGTTTCCTTAGACTGGTGTTCCTTCTGGCGCAATCAGCTTTGAGGATAGTACATCTAGATGCCACCCTTATGCCCTATGCTATGTGAGGAGCATATGTGTGAGTGTTCTGCATACCTTAAAGCAGCAGTAGGCTTTGGTATGCTGGCTGATGTCGTGCTTCCAATGCAGGGAATCCCATACATTAAGAATACTGCAACAGTGATGGAAAGGAGATCTACAGTTATGGTACGATTTTGCACAACTGTACTTTTCATATTTTTTTTTTCTTTATGATGTAAACATGTTTTTTCACTTTTCTTTTTATAAGGCATAATTTCTTTTACTGCAAGCTATCTATTAGCAGTCTCTGCAACAAATCTTGACATTCTACTCAAGCTTTGGTTGAGATGTTAAACCAAGACCCCATAAGCCTGAGATGGTGGAAACTCAGGTGGGTGTAAAATATCTCATGGCAGCTGTCGAAAAGAGTAGGGGAAGTTTCATGACACCCTGGCCAAATTTCCAGTAGTATAAATACTACCTTGGGTCTCCCCTGAAAAGAAGCTACTACCCTAGTGGGACCTGGTCAGCAAAGGGTAAATATATAAAATAAATAAAGGTAGACTGGACTCTGGGAATGAAAGCTACCTTTAGGGATGTGAAATATCACCTCACTGCTGTCCGACTTCAGTTAGTTCAGTTGGTATCCATAAAGGCATAGCAGCAGAGCTTGCACTGAACAGATAAAGTTTGCTGCTCCATTATTAAGTGATTACAAGTCCTGATCATTCCATGTGTACTACATTGCATAGGTGTGAGTCACTCAGCTGAGCAGTGTGTGCTACTGATCATTTGCATGCCCAGCCAACCTGTGCTAATAGGTAATGCATGCACCTAACACACACACACGTACACACACCCTGACACATTGCCACTCATGCTTTACTGGATTGGAAGTATAAAAAGGGATAAGTTGCATGCTTTACTATGTACAGATTCTGACCCACTGAAGTACATATAGGTCTTTACTGCATTGCAGCATTTTCATACATATTTTATGCACTGCTCTATTAGGAAGTTGTTGAGTATGGACATCTATAAATTGTCATACTGGGCACATTACCCTCTTGTGCAGTGCTCTAGGATGCTGCCTGACCACATTAGCATACCCCCCCTCCTTGACTACCACATTTAAATGTAGTACCAAATCGCTCTAAGCTAAGCAGAGCTGTAATACTGAGCAGTAAAGGAGACTATGACACAGGTTGGCCTTGTCTGTAATGCACAGGAATGCGTGTAGCTTTGTGAAATACGCAGTGTGTTTGGAATACCACCCTTCTTCTTACTCCTTAATAAATGCATTGGCTGTAGAACCTGACTTCTCAAGCAAGAATGAACTCTCTCCTGTTCAGGAGGTGTTCGTCACTAAAGCTTTGAGCAGGAATTAGGGTACACAAACACCTCTGACTCTGCTCTTTCTTTGTAGTTTGTGTGACTAAATGAGTGAGTCACCTCTATGCAACTGCATGTTGCAAAAAGGAGAACTCACTCTGTACATGTACACATAACAGCTATTCAGTGAACCTGACCCTCTTAGAGACAGTCTGATTCCTGATAGCGTAACACATGACAGTTCATTAATTTTATTGGAAGCCGATACCTGGGGGTGGCAGTATGATTGAGGGGACATCTTATCTGATACATTTGTAGCTATTTTTTTTTTTATGGACCCCTTTTGTAGGCACAGATTACTTTTAGCAAGCACCAAAATCAAAATTAAGGTTGCATGCAAATGCTGCATAGGGGATCACACTCGGGAAATATTTAGTGATCTACTTATTAAATTTAATTTGTTAACTGGGCAAGTATATTGTCTGTTTCAGACCTGTTGTAGTTATGGCCCTGCTCACAATGACAATTGTAAATGTAGTATTTATGGCCAGCATGTTTTGGAGAGGAAACTGGACTGCATAGAAATTACCAATGCATACACAAACAGAAAAAAAAAAAAACTCCACTCAGAGAGTGAGTATTGGCATAGCTCACAGCTGTCTGTGATTTTGCCTTCTATTGTTTGCTCTATTTTCATAAAGTTTTTGTTTGTCTGGTAAATCACTGAGGTTAGTTGGTCAAAAATAGCAGAGATTAGAATTTCAAGTTTATTTTCAGCAAATGCATGTTGATGGCTGTCATGTTACTAAGACTGAGAAGTTGGCATAGTGGTTAACGTGTTCACCTTATAGGCCAAGGTGGACTTCAAGAGAGCATTATTAAGTAGGCATATGCACTGGACAAAATATTTACATATAGCTATCCAACAAACAGGTCAATTGACCATAGCTTATTATTGTCTGATAATATTCCTTTAAGTCTCTGCACATGTAATGTCCTCTGAGAATGTCAGACAGTAATGAAAGATAAATAGAAATAGTACTTGACAAGGTCTATTAGCAAGAGAAGATATAGGTACAGACGTGCATTTCTTTTTCATGAATCCCATGTATCCAGCATTTCTTATCTTGCAATGGCAGAATATAAACCATACAATCTGGCGCTACAGCAGAATGCATTCTAAACCAAATACTTTGATTAGTAGAACATACCTATAAAATGTGCAGATTATTGTTAGAGGTGCCAAAAATTTTGGGCAGATTGTCAGACTCCCTCTGTCCCTGTACACAGACATTTGGTGCCAACTGGTATAACTGTCCTGTTTTCAAAAATACATGAAGACAACCCAAGGAGCATTTTCCACTTGTACTTATCAACATTAAATACACTAATTTCTAAAATGTCTACTATTTCATATACGATAGACAGAAATTCCTTAGTTAGAATGCAAAACTTTGGGTTGAGCTTTTTTTTTTCAACATATTTGGTTATAACTTCAAAATCTACACAAAAGGAAAAAGAAATGGGACATTATCCAGTTTTAAAATTGATTTATGATACCTGCTGTGATTTTTGCATGAGATTAAAATTCAACCATTTTTGTGTAAATTTAGACATCAAAAGATAATTAATGTAATTATTGCTATTTACATCAATATCTGCAGCCAATAAATGAGTAAGCAAATAAAAGTGCCATAACTTTATATGTTGAAAAGTTTGATAGAAGTACATTCTTATGTTGATGCTGATGAACAATTCTCATAAGAGTCTAATTTCTCCATTAAACACTGAATTGTAGACCATAAATTAGAGTTCATACCCTTTATGGATTTTCTCTGTTTTCCAATTTTAATTTCAGTAACAGCTGCTTTTTTCAAGAGAAAAAGAATGTCAGAGAACCAAGGGAGATGACATATTTTCCAGATTTTTGTAATTATTTTCCTTTTGACACCTAGAATGGTGTATAGAAGACCATATTGATCTGCTTTCATGTTAGTAGGAATACTAAATAAAATGAAAGCTTTAGTAATTGTAATAGTAAGTACTTGTTTTTCCAGAAGTTTTTCAGGAATGCACAAATACATAATATGTTTCCAGTCAGCATTAATTTCTAATTTACATGCCCAACCCTCTATTTTTTGATCTTTAGTCACTTTTGCAACATTACCAGGTGTATAAAAAGCCCATGCATTTTTTTTTCCAATTGGGATAGTAATGTTCTCCCAACAAGCATCACCAGACAGTTTTTTGCTGTTTTCTGTCATTGTACTTTTTTCACTCTGAAAAATAAAATCCCAAAATCTGTTTAAATTTTCTATATATGTTATAGAAGTTTTACAAAGGTTTGCTGATATCATTGGGCAGATTTTGTTTTGTATACAGTCTAGCATAAGCATTCTAACAATTTGGTTGTATCCTGGAATGAAGCACTTCCTACCCGACAGAACTTCTCTTGTGTATATCTTCTAACTCCAGAATCATTATCCATTCATCAGCTTTCAGACCATATTCCTTATTGAGATTTTGTATAATTTTCAGAGCTTGCCCATGAAAAAAAAATATAACGTCTTGTAAATATTTTTTCTCAACTCTGAATCGTTTTATCTGAGCTCTCTGTTAGACCCTTTGTTATAAAAAGGATATAATTAGGCTAAACAAAGTGTTTTAAATAGATATGAACATGTTTTAAGAATATTGTTAACATATTTTAAATTAATTGGTAAGTAGATATTGAGTTGAAATAGTAGCATAACCCCAACCATATTTTATTATCTGAGATCTCTACAGAAGTGAATGAAACCTTCATTTTGTTCATGTTAGAATTACATTTGTAAATCCTTCCAATTTGCTGAGTAACTTTTATTCAACCAATGTATCATGACTTTGATGACTTCTTGTTGCAGTTTGACCTGGACTTCATACAAATCTTAGCTTCTTTAACTGAGAATTTAATCCCACTAATTTCCCTCTAAAAAGTGTATTGTGAACTACTTTTAATCCATTTACATTGCACGTATCCTGGTAGTGTATAGCCTCTTTACATCAAATTGAAATTTCAAGTATGTGCAAAGAAGGGGGGTATGTCGCAAGACAGGAAAAGCCTGAATGATTAGCTAAATATGTTGACCCCTCCCAAGTGTTCCAAGGCATGGAAGACTGGGGATCAAGAACAGGGTGTATACTCAATAGGCAAACAAACCAAACTGACTGAAGCCCACGTTAAAAGTTATAAAAGGACTGGAAACCATCAAAGGAGCTCTTTGTAAAGAAATGGCATAAACACATGCACATTGAAATATTTAAATATTAACATTCAACAAATTGTAGAAAGCAATATGTTTTCCTGCAAGAATAACATTAGAGCTAATATTGCAAGGATTTCCACATTAATAATTAGAGTTTTGAGCATAGTACCCAGCAACTTGTATACTACAATGACATACCAAGGCAAGATGTCTGTTGTACTGCTTTAAAACTGTGTCAGCAGGTTAATTGGGGACACCAGTAGGAATCCATACTCACCATGGGCTCAATTTTGGGACATCTATTTCATGTCAGTCTAATAATACAGTATAGTAATGGACCAAACCTTTTAGTAAACTGCCTCAGATGGAGGGAATTCCAATGGACTTAACAAAAGAAAAAAACAGAGGTGTAGGCAGGAAAAAATGTGTAGCCCTCCCTGTCTTTCAGTGAGGCTCAGCTGAGACATATTGACTCAGTACAAGGGGTCTTTAAGGGGAGTGATATGCTTGCCTTTATTAAGACCTACAGGAACATAACTGACTCATATTTGTGAGAACAAACCAAGTAACATGTGAACTGTTGCTGCAATATTTCAGAAAGGCACGCATAATCACTAAAGTGAAGAGAGCATTCCCATTAAAGCCTTACAATGCAATTTCCTTAACAACAAATCAGACATTGGCACATCACCCGTGGCAGGGATAGCTACCCGGTGGTGTGATCATTGGCTCTTCTTGATTGTCACAGTTGAAGTAACACCCTGACTCTGTGTGTAAAAATGGGAAAAAGGGTTGTGGACAGATGGATGGATGGAAACACTGGCACTTAGCATCTAATATTTTCAAAGAAAGCAAGGTAGAAAAGGCTCACTAATATTATAGCTCAGCCCCCTACCACTCCATTTAGTGAGACAGACTGGGAATGACATCTTCCCAAGAGGTGAAATAGCCCATTCAGATCCAATACACAATCGAAAGTAGGATTGTAAACCTGAGAAATAAAATAAATATGTAATAAATAAAATCAGTTGCTTCGTGTTGGTGATCTGAAGTCAGTTATCATGGCAAAAGGTTTACTCAGGACCATTCTGTCCTGCTCCTTCTCTATCATTTGCATTTCTCTGAGTGAAAGGTCTGGGTTGAGAAGGGCCATCTCCTCCCCAAGTCCCAACTCTTCACTCAGATCAGCTAATGGGAAATACCTGCTGTATTATTCTGGGGAAAAGTCTAAATGTTGACAATCCTTGGGAAGGAGTCACCCTCTAGTTAATGCTATGTTCTTAGAATCATACACCCCTTTGCTTTGTTCTCCTCAGATGGCTTGAACAGAGCACCAGGAACATGACAGAGTTTTCTTTTTGCATTTAAGTTGGGTACGTTAGTTCAGTCATTGTCAGTGGGTCCTTTATTTCTTCAACTTTAGCATCCAGTTACTCATGATCTTCTTTGAAAGCTTCAGCATCCACAGGAAGATCAAGGGAGATTCTCAAGCTATTCTAGTGGGTCACTGAGGTGGCAGAGTGTTTATACTGTACAGAGAATCCTAGGTCTTTAAAATGCTTCAGTCAAGGTAAGAACAAGGCTGCACTGTAATCCAGAGAGGAGTAAACAATGTCACCAACAACTGAATTTATAAGATGCTCATATCGCAGAGGACTTCTTCAACACCTCTTCTTTATTGCTAGAGTTAAGAAATGTTATAATGAAATGCCAAGTTAGGATGGATACAGGTAAGTATACAGTGGGTTCATATAATGAATGTGAATGAATGTAGCCTGAATAGCTGAAACAGATTTCTTCATAAATGTGATTGTATTTCATTATTTCATCTTTTCGGAGAGGCCTGTGTGATGATATGAGGTAGTGTCATATGTGCCAGGGAGAGTAGGGCAGTGCATATGTAACATTTGCCAGCATAGCTAGCTGGAGTTTTGTAAAGAATTTTATGTCATTTGACTGTCACACTGATTTGTACAGATGCTTTGTTAAAAATGTATTTGTAAAGTTGCTTGTGTTAAAAATGCATCAAAAGGGGGTCCTGCTGGACAGAAAAGAGATATTTATGTATGTCAGACAGTATTATTACAACAAATTAAATGTATATGTTTTAACAGAGAATTCTGGAAGGGAAGAGGTTAATCTCAGTCCAGCTAATTTTGAAAAATAGGTTGAAAAGTAAATTGGTTGGTTTAGGCCATAAAGATTTTAACTCATAGGTCTGATTGCAGCCAGAGACAAAAATGTCTGGGAAAACCAGGGTTAGGAATCTTACTGCATTGTCCTTAGGGGTGAGCTAATTGCTACCCTGGAAGGGTAGAGGTTTTTGAAATTGTTTTATGGCTTTCAGATGCTGCAGCAGATCTTAGCAAAGCTCTGGGTGAGTATTGTACCAGAGTCAGGTGACCAGATGTGATGTCATTCTACAGCCAGCACTGAAAGGATTTTTTTAATATATTATTGAGAGATATGATGAAACTCTCACAGCAGCACTTTGTTTTTCGTAACTTGAAAGGAAGCATCTCTCACAGATATCTCACACAACCTCACACCTCACCTTGCCTTGCTGTATAAGCAATTCAGCACTCCTTATCTTGTCTTGCTGTAGTAAATAACTTAACTAGGGAGCAGTAATTCTTTAGTCAGTCAGGAAAATATAATGAGATTAGTTGTTTTTTTTTCTGAATCTGTATGAATTTATCCAACTGTTATTTTTTTATATCTCCTGTGATTGAAACTCTAGTATTTATTGTAACTACATATTCAGTATTCTCATGTTTTCTATTTTATACTTTATTGTTAAATATTTATATAACTTTCATTGTAGCTGGTCTTTTAGAGAATATTTTTAACATCTTAAGAGTACTTATACTTATTTTAGTGACACAGTGGCCTTGCTGCATTGGTCAAGGTCTGCCAATTGTATCAGTATTAAGTTTACTCAGTATAATTGGGTATCCTTGTAAGAGCCTTATAGTAGCTGACTAGTGGCATTGTAATTACCTTGTAGTCTGGGCTGAGAGGCCACAGCTGGTAAATCTGTGCCAGCCTTTTCCAGGTGTGTTTGAAAATCAGATATCCAAGTGTGTGTTTCAGCTACTTGGAACAGGGGCACAGTGCTCCAAAGTGGTCAGCGTGGAGTCTTGATTGGGGCCTGGAGAGAGAGTCAGTCCAGCCCCAGGTCTGGAGTGTACTCCCTGTGTGCTCTTAAGGAAAATTGTGCTTGGTGCAGATAGTTGCATCTGAAAATACTGTGTATATCCATTTTTGTTCAATGCAATGTTTGCCTTTCCCTTTGCTTAGGGTTGAATGCGAATTTCAGCCTCATACACATTTAAATGAATACTGGCATTTTAGATTAATGTTTATTATACATTTGAATTGGTTTTTAACTGTGGGCTAAAAAGCACCCTGACTTGTGGGTTCAGTGCTGTGCTTTTTTGATAGTTGTCCGCTTGCTTTGTATTTTAATATTTAAAACTTAGAATTTCTGCCTTTATTGTGGAATTTCTCTTTAAAGACAACTGTCCCTCGAGACTTTTAATTGAATAATTACGTTAATTACATTCTTTTATATAAAATGGTGCTTAATCGGCACACATTTTTTCTGAAGAAGGAGAAGCATTGCCTTTTCCGAAAGCGCTCAATAAACAGTTTGTTTTTTACCACTCCGTCTCTATATCTCGCTTTTTTGTTTTTAAACATTCTCCTCTCACTTATAAACAAACTGAATTTGTAGATCCAAAATTTCAATTTCTCAAACACATTACCATGAAGGAAAAGGTTTCCAAGTGGCTTTACTTGCACCATTTCTCAGTGAAAGATTGAAAAACTAACATTAAATTGCTTCTGATACCATGTAACATAGTATTCCGGATGGTACAAAATACAAATGTGCAGCCAGCTTCATGGGTATTTACTTCAGATTGCATAATGGATACACAGTCCCAGACCACATGGCATACATTGTGAACTCTGACACTGACCAAGTCTTTTAAAGCTGTAAACACACACACTCATGTTACATCAGGATTGCTGTTGTGTGTCATTCATTTCTGTATTTGAAGGACATGAATTGTCTGCACATTGTCAGTGTTACTTATAGACAAGATATCAGAGTACAGCTAGAGAGTATGAAGTCTGGAAATGTAAGATGTGTTTACAGGTGATGATGTCAGCTTAGTCTTTAGTGACTGTGTTCTCCTTTAGGCAGTGGCTTAAGTTCACTGCTGAATGTGAGGCAGTTGGGATAACAATCATCACCTTAAAATCAGAAGTCGTGGGTCTCTCCTGGAAAAGAGCTGGTGCTCGGAAAGCTATTTGTCTCAAGTGAAGTCAGTGAAGACACTCAGGGTCCTATTCATGACATGTTAAGGGGTATCATAAGACTGACATGGATTGGGATAACAGTGGCTGTACTATAGGCACTCTACAAGGACAAAGCTTTTTATTTACTAGTCAGTCTCTGTTCCTGCCCACATGCACTAGATGATGACTGAAAGGAAGGGGTTAAAGTTACAAGTACCAGACATTAAGCCCCTTCATGGTGTAGCTGTGCTGACTGATCTTGATAAAATAATTAACTTACCAACCCCAAAGGATTCCTGGAGTACAATCTCTGTTTATAAGGGTTACAGTGCATCAGGTGAGGTGGCCTGTATCCCTTTGTGAGGATGTCCTGGGGCACCTCCCACAGGAAGTGTACCAAAAACAGCCTGTATGGGGAGAAGGCCCTTGACATAACTAATGTATGTCTGATGGATTGTATCTGTCAGCTTGTCCAGGGACACCTATGGACACTTTAGGATGAGTAGAAGACTGTCGGTGGTAAGGAGGAATCCCGGTCTACACCTATCATCCTGCTTCCACCTTAATTCTAAAAAATAATGAGTTTTCCTAATTAGTACTGGTAAATTAGAAAATAACTGGATAAATGGAATAATTCTGAAATATGTTCTTTTTTTGTATTGTTTTGATAACCATCACATAGTCATGCAGATCCATGAAACACAAAATTTAAATTTCAGAGGTTAAGAAATACATTTATTACACATGTAACAGGATCATAATACTTTAAGCAAGTGCAGAAAGGAACCCATTATTTCGGATAAGTGCTACTTCATGTTCAGGCAGTTTATCCATTACTGTGAATCTCTGCAGTCATTTTGTAATAATTGTCTTTCATTAAATGCAGTTTACTCAGAAACTGAACAGGAGGTTTTTTGCTCTTGAATTTCCATAGGTGTGTTTCTGGTAAATGTATTTATATAATTTTAGATTTCACACCAATAAAATGTTGTTGTCCTATTTATTATAATGTACTGAAAAGTGAAATTCATATATTCCCAGTGTGCAAATTAGAACTGCACATTTTGTTTTTACGATACTGTAGGTAGAAATATAGATACATTTATAGTACTATACATTCACTGATCTTAATTGAGATTTTCTTTTGTCACAATGCTGTTTAAAATTTTGATTTTTTTTCCCCCAAGAAACTGAAGAGCAATTTCTGTTAACTGGACTGTAACATACAGCATTATTAATTAAGCAGCCCCTGAAAAAAGAACCTGAAATGTTTAGAATCCGAAAGGTCATTTATGGGTAACAGTCTTTTTCTGCTGCAGTATGTCTTTTATCAAGCCATATGTCCGTATTTAGGCTTCATATTTAAGAGCAAAAAGAAACTGAACCGTATTTAGATGATGCCAGTCTTATAATTAGCATCACTGTGGTACATTTTCTACTAGCATTTATAGTCATAAACAAATAAGGTAATGGTTGTTTTCACACAACCTGGTCCAACTAAATGTCAGTATAAAAAGCTGACTAAACAAAATGACGATTAATATAAATATCATGCAGAAAACACTGTAGTTCAAGAAATCGTATCAAGTACTACAAAAACATGAAATAAAACAGAGCTCTTCCAAAAAGAACCCGCATGACCTGACATTATTATGCACTTTAACAACAGTGCTTGTATTGCTTCCTTTCTAATAACTGCATGCTTGACTTAGCTGTTGCAGTCTGTTGATAACACTGAGATTTGATTTATGGCAGTGGAAAATGTTTTCAACATTTTAAGAGATTTTATTAATCAAATATAAATTGTGAAATATCGTTTCATGGTTTTACAGCTGTTTTCAGCTGTGTTGGGATTTCCCACTTTCTGTATAAGGGAAATTGATATTTTGATTTCTTTGCTAGGAAACAATTCAATGCTGTGTGCATGTATGTGTGTGTGTGTGTGTGTGTGTGTGTGTGTGTGTGTGTGTTCCTGGACCCTTCCTTCTGCAGAACAACCAGTTCAAAACATCTCCACTCAGCTTTGACATTTCCTCAGTTATGAATGTAATGATTTAGATCATAATAGGTTCTATCAGAAACTTTGTTAGCTTCTGTACTCTGCCTGGTCAAAGTTTTAAACTTTCCTCCAGTTCCAGATGTTCATTTTCCTCATCTTCCTTTAACACCTCAACCCATTCCAGTTTTCTCTGTTCTTGTCCTTCACTTCTTTCTCATACTGAATGCATACGTGTTCCTGTCCCTATGGCATGCTAAGTTCTCTTCCTTTGCTTTCGGATGACTTTTGCATTAGCAGACAATTACCACATGTAATATTAGCTGAAATTTGGCTATACAGTTGCCACAGATTTCCTTTTGTCTACCTCAGTAGTGAATCCATTATACAAATACATTGGTGAATAAGCTCTAATTTTTCATTGGAAAAAATACTGTGTAATTTGTCCATTCATATAATAAACAATATCAAAATAAAAGTACACAGTAATAATATTATATCAATCAGAAATTCTACTAAATGATTTCCTAGTCCAGACTTTCTGAACTTTGCTTTCAAATAACTCCATTCCACTTGATCAAATGCTTTTTCAGCATCTAAAAACCTAAGCAGATCAAGGCCGCCTTCTTTTGATAGGAATCTGCGGGCTGTAGTATTAATGTTGTCCTCATTATATTTAGGTTCATAGGTTGATACTAGGCTATCTGCCCTAGGGCATTTATAAGCCTAGCCAGAGTGTGTTTGGCTTTCGCCACCCTTTTAGATTAGTTGACTGTGCCTCTGTATAGTAGGTCACAGAAGATAGTCCTTTTGATGTTAGTTTACTGTGCCTCTGTCTAGTAGGGACACAGAAGAGATCCCAGGGGTAAACCTACGATCTCCCATCCACTCATCAAGATTCCTTTTGAAGAGGGTCATTGAGGGACTCTGCCTAACATGGATTGGGATTTTGTTCCGGAAGGAGGGGAGCCTCTGGGATATGAATCTGTCCCTCCAGCATGTCCTGTTTATTTCTGTGCTGAGGTTTAAGTCCCTGGATCATGTAGCTCCAAGGGATTTGGATTTCCTGAGGTGGAGCATGTCCATTAATTCTGGGTTGGACATGGCTTTATATGTCAGGCACAGATCGCCTCTGAGTAGGCGGTAAGCAACTGAGTAGAGCTGGAGTTTCTTTAGCCTAACTGCGTAGGGCATCTGTTTGAGTCCCTTGATCCTCTTGGTGAGGTACTTTTGGGGTCTTTCCAGTTGCTGCAGGTGTCGGGTAAAGTACATCCCAAATGGGGCATTGTATTCAATTATGGGCCTGATGAGTGATGAGTAGAGGAGCACAATGACCTCTCTTGATCTAGATGTGAACCCTTTCGTGATAAGGTGGGCTATATAGAAGGTCTTTCTAACCACTTTGGCAACGTGATTGTCAAAGGAGAGATTGCTATCTACTTGGGTCCCCAAATCCCTAATTACTTCTTCCGTACTTAATGGATTACCACTTATGTGGTAATTTGTGGGCACTTTGATTTTCCCAAAGGGGATGACTATGCACTTTTTGGCATTTAGCTTTAGGCCATGGCTCTGGCACCAGTTTTCCGTCTCTGTGAGACCCTTTTGGAGGATGCTTGTGTCAGTCGGTGAGTCGATTATGGCACCCAGTTTGCAGTCATCTGCGAACTTGGTCAGCCATAGTCCTCCCATGTTAGCCTGTACCTCAGAGAAATATATACCGAACAAGAGAGGTCCTAGGACTGAGCCTTGTGGGATGCCACTTGTAACTAGTTTAGAGTCTGACATGGCACCTGCAATTCTGACCACGTGGGTTCTATCCCTGAGCCAGTTTGCAACCCATCTTGTGACATAGGGGTTGATATTTAAGCTGGTGAGCTTATTTATGATGCCTGAGTGGGGTATTGTGTCGAAGGCTTTTGCGAGGTCCAGGTAGGCTGTGTGGACTACCTTCCCTTCATCTATGGCCTTGGTGACTGTTTCAAAGAAGTTGACCAGGTTCAAGAGGCAAGATCTGCCCTTAACAAAGCCGAATTGGGTAGGATCCAGTGTTTAGAGGTTCCCAATGTCTTTGTTTATGAGTTTCATGATGATACGCTCCATAGCTTTTGAGACCAGGCTAGTCAGGCTTATAGGGCGATAGTTTCCGGGGTCCGTTGTGGCACCACCTTTGTGGAGTGGGACCACTGTTGCTGTACGCCATTCCTTGGGTACATATCCTGTAGTAAGGCTGAGATTGAGCAGTGACTTTATGTGAGGGTTCAGTTCTTCTTGGAGTTCGTGTAAGACGCAGCCCGGGACACCGTCCGGTCCCATTGATGCTGTGTTTTTTGCTTTGGAGAGGGCAGCTCTCACCTGTGCATCTGTGATATCAGGGAGGCTACACTCTGTTGGGATAGACATTTTCTCTTTTGGGGGGGAAGGGGGGGAGAAGTTTGCACTGAACCTGTCTGCCAGTATGTTGGCAATGTCTGTGGGTTCAGTGTATTTCTTCTCATTTTGAACTAACTCAGAGCATATCTTGGAGTTGCCACCCAGGTTCCTGACATAACTAAAGAAGGCCTTGTGATTATCTTAAGCATCTTGTGCAGTTTTTCTTTCGAAGATGGCTTTAGATGATTTTACGAGGGATCATAGTTTCTTGCTAGTACTGATCAGAGATGCCTTCCCTTTTTGGGATTTTGCTCTATCATGTAGTAGCTTCCTCCTTCTGTTGTATAGCTTATTTATGGCTGGGGTCCACCAGACAGGTCTCCTGCCTTTGGAGGAATGAGTCTTGGTTTTATTTGGGATAGCACAATCCATGCATTCCTGTAGGTGTCCATAGAAAGCGTTTGTAAAGGATTCTGCGGTTTGGGCCATATTTTCCACTGGCCCGGGGGCTTTGAAGGATTCCACCTCAGTTTTGAGAAGTGTGAAGATGTTCTTCATTCCACATTGCTGCAGTCCTAACTATTGGGTAGTCCGCTGTCCAGTCGGCCCGAATACCAAAGTATATGGCTGACGTCGGTCAGGGCGCATTAGACTGACGTCAGTACGTCAGGGTACTAATGCGCATGACCGACGTCATATCCTCAGTCTTTTTTGCCGCATGGTCCGATGCAGAAGCAATTTTGCGAGTGCAGGTTGGCGTTCTGAAAGTTTCTGAAGTCAGAGTTTCAGACCGAATCAAAGTTGGCTAAGTACCCCGTTGGGGAATATTTTGGTTTTTTCTTGCCTCAGTATTTAACCGGATGTCAGAAAAAGTGAATAACTGTATTTCTTGTGGGAAACAGATACCTCATAGGGATTACCATACTTTGTGTATACCTTGTTTAGGGCCTGAGCACGACGTTGTTGGATGCCGCTCTTGTGCTAGATTTAACAAACGCACTATTAAGAGAAGGTTAGACTGTGCCAGGTTAGTTTTGGGAAGCGTTGTAATTATAAAATGCCGCCGGATGCTCCGGCCGCCGCCAAAAGCGCAAGGACAAAGTAGCAAAGCCTAGAGTGGAAGAACCGACAGTCCCTGACGCCGGTTCTTTAGAAGGCTCAGTGGAGCCGGAGGTTCTGCCAGGTGTTTCTTTGGAGTCTCAGGAGAGACTTTACTGTTACAGGATGTATCCTCTCTGGAAGTAGGCCAGGCTGAGGGGGCTTCTCAGGTGGCTGTTCTTCCCTCTCTTCCTAAGGTGGTTAGAGCCTCCCTTCTGTTTCCAAGGCTTCTTTGAGAGGCAGGCCAAGTTTAGCTTCAGTGGGGTTTCTCCTAGTGCTTCAGGGTCTTTGCCTAAGAAACATATGCTTAAAATGGCAGAGGATTTGATTACTATGATTAGAGGTTCTATGCCCCCTGATAAGAGGCCTAGGGTGGAACCTGAGTTTGAGAGTTTTGAGCAATGTTCGAGGCTTCTGAGTCTTCGGACTGAAGACTTGCAGGAGTATCCTCCTTATTCTGATTCTGATGTGGATGATTTTACTCCTTCAGCTTCTCCTCCTGAGGATTTTTCATTTTCAGAGACTCTGCATTCCATGAGGGAGCATTTTAAATGGGAAGGTCAAGATTTCTCTGATTCCAGGAAGAGGCTTAGGGAATTCTTGTTTTGAGCCCAGCATAGGCCTTTAGCTATACCTTCTGTTCTGAAAGTGGGAGAAGATGTTCTTGCAGGGGCTTCCCTGAATCCTGATTCTTTGCCTCCTGCCCCAGTTAAACCGGATAGGTACTATAGGGTGCCTGAAGCTCATAAGTATCTTTCTAAGAGTCCTAGGGCAGACCCGGAAACTGTCTCTCAGGGGCCTAAAGGAGTGAAGGCCTCTGTTGTTAAAAATCCTGTTCCTCCTGATAAAGAGGCAAGGGCTTTGGATAGATGGGGAAAGAAAGTGTATACTTCTTCCACTTTAGCCATGAGGGCATTGAATTGTCAGTTTCACATGTTAAAATATCAGAATTACCTCCTTTCACAATTGAAATCTAAGGTGGATGCTCTGGCAGAAGGAATTGAGTGTAAAGAGTTGCAGGATTTAGTTCATGTGTCTGAACAGGTAGGAAAACATTCCTTGCAATGTGGTTTTGATGCTGTGCAGGCCTCCTCGAGGGTGGCTGCCACTGGTTCTGTTCTTCGTAGGCATGCCTGGTTGAGAGATCAGAATTTAGCTGAGCATGTTAAAACAAGGATTTTGGATGCTCCTTTGCAGTCTGATGTGTTGTTTGGTTCGCCTGTGGAAGCAGTTTTAAAGAAAATGGAGGACAAGGCTAAGTCTATGCAAACTGTTAAGGATTTTTTGCAGGTGCAGCCTCCGAAGTTTAGTAGAAATTGGCCTACTAAGGGATGGACTTATCCTGCTTATGATTCCCAGTCTAGGGGTAGGTCTAGACGTGGTAGGGGCAGAGCTCAAGGTTCTTTTAGGCCTAGGACAGGGAGTTCCCCTGCTCAGACTTCTGGTGAGGGCAGGGGTCAGTCCTTTCGTAAGCAGACCCAATGACCTGCCTTTTCAGCTGCCAGTACATTCCCGCCTGGCAGCACCTTTGGGAGGAAGGCTGTCTCTTTTCAAAGAAAATTGGGATTTAATTACCCAAGACAGATGGGTTCTGGATATCATTCACCACGGTTACAGGTTTTATTTCCATACCTTGCCTCCTTTCAAAGGCATGCCAGACATTCCTCCTCTACAAAGAAAAGAGGCTCACAAGCAAATATCTCTGTTGCTCCAAATAGGGGCCATTCAGCCAGTTCCTGTGCCAGAAAGGGGCCTAGGATTTTATTCTCGCCTGTTCCTAGTACCGAAAAAGGGGAACACGTGGAGACCAATTTTGGATTTATCTATCCTCAACACTTATCTGGACATTCCCAAGTTCAAAATGTTGACGTTACAACAGCTTTTACCTCTGCTGGGCAAAGATCACTGGATGGTAACTTTAGATCTCAAGGAAGCTTACCTTCATGTGCCTATAAGACTAAGTTGCAGGAAGTATCTGCGTTTTCGAGCTGGAAATTCTCATTATCAGTTCTCTGCATTGCCCTTTGGCTTATCCACTGCGCCCAGAGTATTCACAAAGGTTCTGGCTCCAGTGATAGCTTACTTCAGGCTAAAAGGAATTCAAATCTATCCTTACTTGGACGACTGCCTGATTCTAGCTCAAGAAAAGGAAGACCTTCTACAGCATTTGGATTATGTCATAGCAGTGCTAAGATGCCTAGGGTATTCTGTGAACGAAATAAAGTCCAGTCTAGTACCCTCTCAAGACATGTGCTTTCTGGGTGTGAGACTGAATACAGCAGCCCAGATGGCCTTTTTAACCCCGGACAAACAAAAGAATCTTTCCAGTTACTTCCATCAACTATCTCTTCAGTCCGGGCTGACTGCAAGGACAGTCCTTCAAGCCTTAGGGTTCATGGCATCTTGTATTCTGGTGCTTCCCAATGCCAAACTGCATATGAGGAAGCTGCAATGGTATCTCAAAATGTATGGACACAGCACTGCCAGGATTTGGACACTGTCATTCAAATAATACCTTGCATTCAAAAGGAATTTTGTGGTGGGCTCAGGAATGTCACCTAAACAAGGGACTCTCTGTGACCCGGCCAGAGGCGAGTCAGATTCTAACGACAGATGCCTCAGACATTGCTTGGGGAGCTCATCTAAATGGAAAGTGGATACAAGACAAGTGGCCTGCCAGACTACAGCATCTACATATCAACATGAAAGAGATGTTAGCAGTCCAGTTTGCATTAATGGCTTTCAAGGAGTTACTTCTTCCAGGGCAGGTGTTGATTCTAACAGACAACACGACTGTCATGTGGTACATCAACAAACAAGGGGGAACACATTCTTACCCATTGTGCAGGCAAGCAATGATTTTATGGGAGACTGCGCTCAGCTTGCAACTAACTCTTCAGGCAAGGTTTCTGCCGGAGCACAGAACTCCTTAGCAGATGTGTTAAGCAGACAAATCATGGATCCCCACGAGTGGAAACTGGATCTTCATGTATTTCAAAATTGACAGTGTCATGGGGAACTCCAGACATAGATCTGTTCGCTTCTCCACTAAACCACCAGCTGCCAAAGTTTTGCACAAAGAGGTTTCATCACACAGCTTGGAAAGTGGATGCTCTTTCTTTCAGTTGGAAAAATCTTCATGTGTATGCTTTTCCACCTCTGCCTCTTCTCCCAAAGGTGCTTCTAAAGGTCAGACAAGACAAGCCAAGGATGATTTTAATAGCTCCAGATTGGCCTCGGCAGCACTGGTACCCATTACTGAGGAGTCTGGTAAGGAAGCCTCCATGGCCTTTACCCTTGATTCCACACCTGTTGTCTCAGAGGGACGGTCACCTGCTCAATGTCAAGCTTCACTCTCTTCATCTAACAGCCTGGCATATTCTGTTTTGAAAGACAGCAGGTCTCAACTTCCTCAACAAGTTTTAAATGTGATTATGGAAGCCAGAAGACCTAGTACAAGGAAAGTGTACGCAGAAAAATGGAAGAGATTTTTATTTTGGAGTGCAGCAAACAATTTGGAGATTTCTGAGCCTAATTTGAGTGTGGCTCTTCAATATCTTACTGAGTTATTGGACAAAGGTTTGTCTTTCTCTTCCATTAAGATTCATGCTGCAGCAATTTCAGCTCACTATGATTGTGACCCACCATTGTTTTCGCATCCTTTGTTCAAGCAATTTCTTAGAGGGGCAAAGAATATAAGACCCCACGTAGAGCTCCTACTCCTGCTTGGGATCTCAATTTTGTGTTGGAGAAACTTACTCTACAACCTTTTGAGCCTGCGGCTACTGCTGAATTGAAATACTTGTCATGGAAGACTGCTTTTTTGTTGGCCATTACTTCTGCAAGAAGGGTTTCTGAGTTGCAGGCCCTTATGGCGGTAGAGCCTTTTTTGATTTTTCATAAGGATAGGGTATCTTTACGTACTAATCCTTCCTTTATGCCTAAGGTGGTTTCTAGTGTGGCTTTAAACCAAACTATTCATTTGCCTACTTTTTATGCAGATCCCCAAAATAAAGGGGAAAAGATTTTGCACACTTTAGATGTACACAGGCAATTGCGTTATTATTTGAGCAGGACTAAGGATTTTAGGCAGTCTCAGCAGTTGTTTGTTTCTTTTGCTTTGGGTTCGCAGGGCAAGCCTGTGTCAAAACAAACTATTTCTAGGTGGATTGGGTTTTGCATTGCATTTTGTTATTCCCATCATGGCAAGGAGATTCCAGCTGGGATTAGGCCTCATTCCACTAGGGCTACTGCCACTTCAACAGCATTTCTAAGGGGTGGCAACTAAGGATATTTTGGAGGCAGCTACTTGGAGTTCAGTGCATACTTTCTCTAAGCATTATCACCTTCCTCTCTACTCTAAGTCTAGGGCTGGTTTTGCCACAGCTATTTTGCAAGGCATGTTGTCAGTTCCTGCTTCCTTATGATTTGCCAGCCTCCCTTACCTCTGCTTTGGGATTCTACCCAATAGTTAGGACTGCAGCAATGTGGAATGAAGAACATAGTACAGTTTTGTACCTACCATAAATGTAGATGTTCGAGGATCCACATTGCTGCAGTCCAATTTACCCTCCCTCCTTCCCCTCTGTGTTTAGGGGTGGTTGTGTAGGTGAGGTTATATTCTGGTAATTTTGTATATATTGTACATATTTTTGGTGCAGGTATGTTTGGAGTTTTTGGTTTTGGCCTTATCTTTTCAGGGTCTTCTGACATCTGGGGCAAGAAAAGACTGAGGATATGACGTCGGTCATGCGCATTAGTACCCTGACGTACTGACGTCAGTCTAATGCGCCCTGACCGACGTCAGCCATATACTTTGGTATTCGGGCCGACTGGACAGCGGACTACCCAATAGTTAGGACTGCAGCAATGTGGATCCTTGAACATCTACATTTATGGTAGGTACAAAACTGTACTTTTGCTTTTGAGAAGTTCTACACCGTGGTTTCTTTGGCTGGGGGTGGGGACGAGATATGGATGTCCAGTGAGATTAATTTATGGTCAGATCTTACCAATGAGGGGTATACCTCTGGTATGGAACATAGAGTCCCCATGTTGGTGATGATCAGGTCCAATATGTTTTCCCCTCTTGTGGGAGTGGTGACCAGTTGTTCCATAGCATTTGAGTTCATAAATTCTAGGAACCATTGGGCGAGGGTGTTTGGGTTTGAGTAGTGCTCCCAGTCTATGTTTGGGTAGTTGAAGTCACCCAATATAATGGTGTTTGGAGAGACCTTCATATTCTCCAGTGTTCTCAGGAAAGCCGAGTGGGGTTCCTGAGTTTGGGAGGGTGGTCTGTAGCAGGCTACAAACTGAAAGGCAGTTTTGCCCACTGTTAGTTGCACATGGCTGGTCTCCGATGCTTCGTGCAGTGCCATTAACCTGGAGGTGTGGGTATCTTGGATGAATATGGTTCGGTCCGAGTTTTGGGGCCGAAAAGCATGGTATGAGGTATAACCTGGTAGTGCTGGCGTGCTCTCGGGAGCCTTGAACCAGGTTTCTGTTACTGCACAGATATCGATATTCTCCATACTGAGGAGAGCCTCGAGTGCATGCATCTTGAGGTTTAGACTTCTGGCGTTGAGCAGCATTGCCCTTAGTTTCTTTTTCTTTGTGTTGTCTATGGAGGTGGGTTTGTCTTTTGAGCCTTGCCTAAAAAAGGCACTATGGGGGTGGCAAGAGCCTTAGCCAGTATTCGAAAGCCCAGGGGTGACAGGTGCAAGCCGTCTCTAGCGAAGCAACGTGGCTTGTCGAGCATGTCATCCCAGGCTGACAGACACTGGATACCCTTTGAATGACACCAATACTTTAGCCAATTGTCTTTATACTGTGGCATCATTCTTGGTGAGGGTAAGATAGTACTGAAGGTCAGGGTCATACCGGCCTGGGCTACATGATCAGAGAGCTCCTCTATGTCTCTTTTCATGTAGTCCAGTGAGGTACGTCTCAGGACATTCACACCAGCATGGACAATGACGGAGTCATATTTGTACTTGCTTTGGAGTGACCTGAGTGCTTGTGTTATGCTACGGATCCTGGCACCCGACAGGCAGCTTACAGTGACCTTCTCCTTGTTCAGCCTGGTGAGTGGGACGTCAGTGTGTCTGACAATAGAGTCACCTATTACAAGTGTATTAGGTGTGTTGTTTAGCCTTAAGGGCTGTGACTGTATGGCACACTGACTTTGTGAACTATGTGATATGTGAGTATTGTTGTGGGGTAGCGGTTGCTTGGATGTCTGCTTTGGAGGTCTCTGCTGCTTGGGCAGATTTTTATTTAGAGCCTCCGAGTATGTTTTTGTGTGTTTATGTGTTTGGTTTTCTGTTGCAATAGGTCTATGTGAGACTGGATTTGTGGTGTGTGTGGTTACCTTCTCCTCCTGACTGACTGCGCCAGTATTGGGTTGGGAGAGCTCAGCCTCCAGTTTGGCTATATAGTTGCATCTCTCACATATATTTGAGCTTGTTGGGAGGAGGAGAGGGTGGTCTGTGTACATAAGGCAGTTGTAACATTGCCTCAAGATTCCCAGATTCACCAGCTGGACTGGAGAGTAAACCCAAAACTGACTTTTGGACATGCCAGAATAGTATAAAGAACTACTTGTTGACTGATCAAAAAGGACCAATGGGGAGCCAAGTACTTAAAGGGAGTATAAGAGGGTGTAGTGCTTTAGTTATTAGTGCTTACTTATAAGATTACTTATACGAGCAACTGCAGGGCTTTAGAATGAAAACAGAGTGCTTACTTTGAGATTTAGAACAGTTCTAAGGGAAAAAGTGAAGAGCAGACTTTGTGGAGCCGGGAATACTTTAAACCCATTTAAGTGGTGCTGCCCGATGCTGCGCTATGCGCAAAATCGTGCAAAACTGCACAAATGCGGGTTCTAAAGCATGGAAACTGAAAGAGATAGGAATTGACCCAGAGCGGCCAATAAGCTACTAGTTTCAGGGCTGAGACCACTCCTCCAGGGACAGATAGGCTGCTCAAAGCTCCCCACTCTCACTGGTGAACAGAGAAGCTTCCTCCTATCCAAGTAAGGATATGGGCAACACAGGAAACTATACCACAGTCCGGAAAACCTGAAATCTGGACTACTCTAGTTCAGCAAAGGCGGGAAAAGAGAATTTTTTTTTTTCAGGAAACAGCAGAAAAACACACAGAAAACAGTGTAAATGCTATAAACAGGCTAGCACACTTTAGTGTGTAGCCTACAACAGTTATACAATACTAAAACGACATAAATTGATATAAAACAAGTGCAAAAACTGTAAAAAGCAGAAGGCAAATGCAATTTATACTTTTTGAAGCACAGATCAGTTAGAAATTCACTTTTTAGGCGGGAAAAGGCAATTGGAGCAAAAAAACAGAGAAAAAAAATACTTAAATCTGGAAAAGTCTCTCTTGGGTCTCTCTGTTGCCTGTATCACTCTGCAGGACACCACGAGGAGCTGTGCGGAGTTGTATACTGGCGCAAAACCGCGCAAATGCGGGTTTTAAAGCAGGGAAACTGAGAGATAGGAATTTACCCAAAACGGCCAATAAGCTACTAGTTTCAGGGCTGAGACCACTCCTCCAGGGACAGATAGGTTGCTCAAAGCTCCCCACTCTCACTGGTGAACAGAGAAGCTTCCTCCTATCCAAGTAAGGATATGGGCAACACAGGAAACTATACCACAGTCCGGAATTCAGCAAAACCTGAAATCTGGACTAATTCCTTCCCACCATGTCATATGAAGTATTTGGGGGACCAACTTATCTAATCATTCTGCTAATATAGCCATAAATAACTTGTAATCATTATTTAGGATTGATATTGCCCTATATGAAGAGGAAAAGCCCTTATTCCTTCCTCCTTTGTATAGCTGCACCATGACTGCTTCTTTCCATGTGTCACTGGTTAATCCAGTCTCAGCTACCCATTTACATAGCCTACTCGGATACACATAAGCTTTATCTCTGCTTGCTTCCATAATTCCACTTGGAGTCCATTTAGCCCTGGAGATTTACCAAGTTTTTTGTTTATTCTTCATCAACTGAATCTTTTGAGGAGTGATTGGTCTCGTCACAGTATTCACCTGGTAGTTTCAGGAGTTTCACCTTACTTAAGGAGCTTCACATTTCTTGCCATGTCTCAGAAGTCTTCCCTTGGGTTTTACATACGGTCTCAATGTTGTTGTTGTTGTTTGTCTTTTGGCTTTTTCCCAGTACAGGGTCACCACAGCGGAACTCTGGTCCGCTAATGATTGGCAGTATATGCTCATTATTCTTCCAGGATAACCAGGTCCGACTATATTCTCCTCTGAGGAGAAAATATACGCAATTCCCTATTTTGCTTTTTGGTGTCTCAGTTTTATTGTTAACATAGGTGAAGTCCTTGAAGAAACATTCCGTAATTCCCTCTTTATGAAATCCATTTCTTGTACCCTTACTTTCATCTCATTTAGATGTTTTAGTCAGTATTTTCACCATTATTATATGTCGTCAATATTATTAACAAACTTTTATTCTTCCGATCCAGATCTGTGAAGGTTCTTATTTTTTCCCATATTCTTTCATTCTGTCCCAGAAAAGTTCCTCTTTTTTTCCCTAAACTGGGCCAGTTTTCTCTCTCTCTCTCTTTCATATCTCCTTTAACCAATTCTGAAAGAGGTTTTGTTTTAGTTAATATCCTGGGAATCCCTAGAGTTTCTTTACTTTCCCCACAGTCAAACAGAATATTTCTGTGGTTAATGGCACATGATATGGATTTATTTATTTAACATTTGTTTACTGGGAAAGTCCGAATTGGAAAGAAGGCAATTTTCAGAGGAGGCCTGGGGAGAAACTTTCCAGACGCATGTCTTTGTAATGTGGGAGGAAACCAGAGTACCCAGAGAAAACCCACACAGACACAGGGAGGACATGCAGACTCCACACAGAAGGCACTCCAGCCAAGAATCGAACCGGAGAGCCTCTTGCTGTGAGGCGACAATGCTACTGCTGCACCACTGTGCCATGGTAAGGTCACTAACCAACCTACCAAATATGCATATTTGTATAATACATAACCCCTGTCTGACCTGCTGCCTAGCTTCTTGTACGTCTTTTCTGATCAATATGTGTACTTAGGCATGTGTCCCTTTACTGTTGTTAGATCTGTAAACCCAACACTGGTCAGATAATTTCCCATGTATCTCCCCAATATAGAAGTTTTTAGTCATCTTAGACCCTTATTTACATCTTTTTGTGAGACCTCTACCTTCTAGTCGCTGGTGTATAACAGTACTCCTTCACGGAAAAAAAAAAGTGTTTCTGCAGTAATGCTTCCAAACGCCAGTGAATTGTATCTGGAGGCAGGGGACTATAGAGATGAGAGTATCATTTTTGTTCTCTGTCAAATTCTTTTAATTGCAGCATATCTTCCTTCTAGGTCTACCAACTGACCCACAGGACAAAAAAAGGAAGCAACACAACTACCAGCACAAAACTCTTTTTCTCCCCTCATTTGATGATGCAAACCTCCCCTCTTTGATTTCTCCTTTATCAGTACCGGGTGTTCATTTTCCTACAGGTGTATTTCATGAAATAGACAAATATCTGTTTCATTAAGGGCCAGATACTAAAATGCTGTTCTATTGCCTGGACAGGACAACCCATTAATGTTACATGAGATAATCATCAATATGCCCAAGCCTCTACGGGGGGGGGGGGGAGGGCTTCATCTGACAGGGCTAAATCTTAACAGGCTAAGTTTGCCTGTTGTTGTCCCTCTCTCATGAGCTCCCATTACAGTGTCTTTTCCAATTTCAGAAACTGGGCAAGAATTGCCTACACTTAAGTCTGTGTCTAGGCTGAAGGTTCATATGTCTCTTCAGTATGGATCCACTCTGACTCTCCAGAAATCCCAGATACTTTATCAATTGTTAATTACACAAATTATAAAATTTAATGGCCAGATACTGAAACACCCTTCTTCTTTTCTCTGCACAAGACAGCCCATTACCATTCCTTGAGACAATCCTCAATTTATTTGTGCATCCACAGGGGTGGCCCCAATCTACCAGGGTCAACCCCTTAGCACAGTAAGCCTGCCTATTGGTATCCCTCTGTCATCAGCTTCCATTAGTGTGCCTTTTTTAATTTTTACTTCTCTGATAAACTTATGATGTTATGTAGCCCAATCTCGCCTTCATTCTTACCCGTGGGTTCAGAGCCGAACCTCGGCACTGACTCGGCCATACTCTAGCTCGAAGTCTTCAGTTGGCTCATGGCTAAGAGGTATCCCATCATTAAACAGGTCTATTCCCCAGATCTCGATTGCCGCTTGTTACACTCAGACATGATCTCGCTTTTGGCCTTGGCTAAGTATACTTTTTATAAACTTTTGACTTGTTGCTCAAAAAAGCTATTTTCATAGCTCTGTGTGTGTGGTAGTGGTGTTATACTGCCTTTGTTTTGCTTTCCTGCTGTTTTGTTGCCTTTTGATTGGCAATTTTGGTATCCCGTTCATTTCCTTTCTTCCCACGGGCTATGCCCATTTCAGTTAGAGGACCTAGTCCTCCCCATTGTTTCCGTGTGGTCTTTGGTTTGTTGCTTCATTCTGTTAGTTTTTAGTGTTGTCGTGTCTGGCTAGTGATGCTATTCTGCCTTTGTTTCCCCAGACTAGGCCCGTTTAAGTTAGAGGACCTAGTCCTCCCTGTAGTCTTTTTCCGGCCGGTTACTAGGCCGTTTTTAGTTAGAGGCTCTAGTTTCCCGTGCGGGGTTTAGTTGGGTCCAGTGTGTGTACGTATTGCTTTGTACTTGTGTGTGTTCTCCTTTATTCAGCATGTCCAAGGCTTCTAAGGAACACAGGCCTTCGGGTTTTAAAAAGTGTGTTGAATGCAACAATAAAATGTCTTTGACTGATGGGCACTCTGTATGCGTGTACTGCTTGGGGGCTAGTCACCCCCAAGAGTCCTGCTTGTTTTGTCATTCCTTCAGTCCCCGTGTGCTACAGGAGAGGAAGAACAAGCTCATTTTGAAAGGACTGCTTAAACACTCCTTTGAGGAAGACTTGGCTAAGTCTTCCAGTGCCTTATCCTCTCCAGCTAAAAAGGACAAAAAGACTTCTAAGAAGTGCTCTCTGGCTCCGTCTGTTTCTTCAGAACTGCCAGAGAAAGTTGCTAGAACAGCTTCTCCTTCTTCACTTCCATTGCCCTAGGTGCTGATAGACGGTAATGTCTTGACTAAGTCATTATCGGCTCCCAGCCTTTCGGAGCCGGTCACAGATATTCTGGTTCGGAGCCAGTCTCCAGCTATTTGACCTGTTTCTCCTTCATGCAAGTCCCCTTCCGTTGGGAGATCTAGATCTCCAACTATATCCCCCAGGTCTTTCGGGACCCTTTCCAATGAGGACGTTGATAGAGTGGTGAAGAAACTGCTTCAGTCATCGGTGTTGGCCAAATTGATTTCAGCTCCGACCCAGTTGGCTCTGGAGCCTATGGCCTCTTCATCCTTTGTTGTTCCTCCTCCGAGCCTTTCTCAGCCTTCGGAGCCAGAGTTGTCAGTACCGTCAAGTGCCGTTAGGTTGGTCCCAGTAGCCTCGCCTGGCTTCTTGGTTCCGATTTCCACTCTGACCCCGTCGGCTCTGTCCACAAGGTCGAGGGTCCACAGTTCTCCGGTCAGACCCAAGGGGGAGGGCTTGGATCAATCTTCGTCGGTTCCAAGCCTTCCTCTCAGTGCTTCAGCTTGAGTGAGCTTGGACCCGACATCTGCTTTGGACCTCATTTCCACGGCGCTGAGGGCTACTACTGTATCCTCTACAGTTAGTTGGCCTTCGGAGCCGGGGGGATCAGCCTTCAAGGTTATGAGGAGCGTGCTGGCCAGGTCGTCAGCTGCATCCTACGGCACCGATACTCTGCTCCCTCTGGCACCGGTGTCAGTTTTGGATCACCCTCTATCCCTGGGCAGCGGAGATCCTAAGCCTCAGGATACCTCCATGAGTGGTCCCCAACTTTCTGACATCTCCCCAGTGTTTTTGCCTGAGGAGCCTGCCAGAAAGAGGTTGTGTAAGACAAAACACCTCGACTCCCCTGATGAGTCTCTCACGTCGGACACTGACCTTGAGGAGTCAGAGGGGTCCCCCATGTCATCTTCTGATGATATCTCTTTCAGATATCCTTGAGATCTTGATGCAGAGAGGAGGCTGGCCCTCCAAATCCCCTTCTGATGAGGAGTCGGTGTTCCTGAAGGCTTTCGGGTCTCAACCCTCCACCTCTTGGGTTTCTCCCCCTTTCGATGAGCTACTAGATCTTGTCTGTTGAAAGGTGTGGGAAACTCCTGACACTGTGGAAACGGTCCCTAGGACACCCAATAAATTTTTGTCCACCCCCACTGACAAGGAATATCTAACAAAAGGCGTTCCAGTAGATGCCATGGTGGTGGCAGCAGCCACCACGAAGAAACTTGCTGTAACTTCGTCTACCGTCCATCCGCCTAACAATTAGTCACGGACTATGGACAGGTATGGGAAGCGTGTGTTTACCTCAGCAAACTTTACACTGCGGTCGCTGAACAACTTGATGCGTTTTACAAGGCTCCAGAGAGATCTCCTAAAAGTGCTAGGAGATTCTCTACAGGGTAACATTTCTGATGCCGTGGCACAGAAGGTCATTGCACAGATGTCTACCCTTAATTCCCTTACCAACTCCTCCATGAGGCTGATCTGATATGCAGCCGATGGAGTGAGTAGGGCAGCAGGTTCCGAGTCTCTCTTAGGAGACACTCCTGGATGCGCCTGTGCAATTTTGCAGAGGCCTTCAAGTCTACGTTCACCAACTCCCCCTTTGACAGCTCATCGTTGTTCGGAACCAAGGTGAAGGACACTCTCACTAGGTGCGAGCAGGAAGGAAAAATCCTGTCTGCCATGGGAGTCCATTTTTCCATGCCTTCTAGACCTTACCTCAAGGACCAGAAGGGTGGGAAAATGTGGTTCAGAAAGTCGCAGAGGTTTTTTCAGGACACACAAAGCGATTCCTTCTCCAAGGGCAGGGGAGGGGGTGGAAATTCAGGTAGACACTGCCCTAGAGGCAGAGGAGGCCCGCATAACCAGGGGGACCGTGATTCCTTTTGTGGTTCTCTCTACCAGCGCTCCTGAAGGGAGGCCTGACTGTGCGTCTCTGGAGCCGATCAGGGGTAGCATTTCTTTATTCCCAGAAGCCTGGCAAGATGTCACCCAAGATGAGTGGGTATTAAAAATAATTTCTAGAGGTTATCATATTCCCTTCTCCTCCCCCGCCAACCAAGAGAATCCCCAACGTTCCACCCAGTCACAGGAATTCCGCAACTTTAGAAATAAAAAAGTTGCTTTCAATGAGAGCCATCCAGCCTGCCCCCCCAGACCAAGTAGGATTAGGGACTTACTCCATATTCTTTTTGATGCCGAAAAGAATAGGGGACCTGAGACCCATCTTGGATCTCAGCTGATTGAACCTTCATGTACAAAAGTCCAAGTTCCACATGGTCACCTTACAGTCAATACTCCCTCTGTTAGGAAAGATGTGTGAATGTGCTCCATCAACCTCAAAGATGCTTACTGCCATATCAAGATGGACAGGGCATCGAGAAGTCATCTACACTTCCGGGTGGGAGCCAGTCATTTTCAGTTTCGCGCTCTGCCCTTTGTTCTCACCACAGCCCCCAGGGTGTTCACCAAATGCATGGCAGTGGTAACGGCTTGCTTGAGACATCAGGGATTCCAAGTGATGTTCTTCGTTTTCCATTGCTGCAGTCCTTACTATTGGGTATAGTCCGCATCCAGTCGGCCCGAATACCAGAGTATAAGGCTGACGTCGGTCAGGGCGCATTAGACTGACGTCAGTACGTCAGGGTACTAATGCGCATGACCGGCGTCATATCCTCAGTCTTTTTTGCCGCGTTGTCCGATGCAGAAGCAGTTTTGCGAGTGCAGGTTGGCGTTCTGAAATATTTCCGAAACCGGAGTTTCAGACCGAATCAGAGTTGGCTAAGTACCCCGTTGGGGAACATTTTGGTTTTTTCTTGCCTCAGTATTTAACCGGATGGCAGAAAAAGTGAATAACTGTATTTCTTGTGGGAAGCAGATACCTCATAGGGATTACCATACATTGTGTATACCTTGTTTAGGGCCTGAGCACGACGTTGTTGGTTGCCGCTCTTGTGCTAGGTTTAACAAACGCACTATTAAGAGGAGGTTAGACTGTGCCAGATTAGTGTTTGGGAAGCGTTGCAATTATAAAATGCCGTCGGATGCTCCGACGCCCGCTTCGTCCAAGAAGCGTAAGGACAAAACAGCGAAGCCTAGGGTTGATGAACCGGCAGTCCCGGACGTCGGTTCTTTAGGAGGCTCAGTGGAGCCAGAGGTTTTGCCAGGAGTTTCTATGGAGTCTCAGGCAGAAACTTTACTGTTGCAGGATGTACCCTCTCAGGAGGCAGGCCAGGCTGAGGGGGCTTCTCAGGTAACTATTCTTCCCTCTCTTCCCACAGTAGTTAGAGCCTCTCCTTCTGTTGCCAAAACTTCTTTTAGAGGAAGGCCAAGTTCAGTTTCAGTAGGGGCTTCTCCTAGCCTTTCGGGTTCTGTACCTAAGAAACATATGCTTAAAATGGCAGAAGATTTGATTACTATGATTAGAGGTTCTATGGGCCCTCCTGATAAGAGGCCTAGGGTGGAACCAGAGTTTGACAGTTTTGAACAAGGTTCAGGGGCTTCTGAGTCTTCTGCGGAAGATTTGCAGGAATATCCTCATTATTCTGATTCTGATGTGGATGATGCCACTCCTTCGGCTTCTCCTCCTGAGGATTTTTCATTTTCAGAGACTCTGCATTCCATGAGGGAGCACTTTAAATGGGAAGGCCAGGATTACTCTGATTCCAGGAAGAGGCTTAGGGAATTCTTGTTTTTGCCCCAGCATAGGCCCTTAGCTATACCTCCTGTGTTGACTGTGGTGGAAGATGTTTTTGCAGAGGCTTCCCTGAACCCTGATTCCTTGCCTCCTGCTCCTGTTAAACCTGATAGGTACTATAGGGTGCCCGAAGCTCATAAGTATTTGTTTAAGAGTCCTAGGGCGGACCCAGAAACGGTTTCTCAGGGGCCTAAAGGTGTTAAAGCCTCTGTGGTTAAAAATCCTGTTCCCACTGACAAAGAGGCAAGGGCGTTAGATAGGTGGGGTAAGAAAGTGTATACTTCTTCCACTCTAGCCATGAGAGCATTGAATTGTCAGTTTCACATGCTGAAATATCAAAATTATCTCCTTTCACAATTAAAATCTAAGGTGGATGCTTTGGCGGAAGGTATTGATTGTAAAGAATTGCTGGATTTAGTTTATGTGTCTGAACAAGTGGGCAAGCATTCTTTGCAATGTGGTTTTGATGCTGTGCAGGCCTCCTCGAGGGTGGCTGCCACTAGTTCTGTTCTTCGCAGGCATGCCTGGTTGAGAGATCAAAATTTGGCTGAGCATGTTAAGACAAGGATTTTGGATGCTCCTTTACAGTCTGATGTGTTGTTTGGTTCACCTGTGGAAGCAGTTTTAAAGAAAATGGAGGACAAAGCTAAGTCTATGCAAACTGTTAAAGATTTTTTGCAGGTACAGCCACCGAAGTTTAGTAGAAACTGGCCTGCTAAGGGGTGGACATATCCTGCTTATGATTCCCAGTCTAGGGGTAGGTCTAGACGTGGTAGGGGCAGGGCCCAAGGTTCTTTTAGGCCTAGAACAGGGAGTTCACCTGCTCAGACTTCTGGTGAGGGCAGGGGTCAGTCCTTTCGTAAACAGACCCAATGACCTGCCTTTTCAGCTGCCAGTAGATTCTCGTCTGGCAGCTCCTTTGGAAGGACGACTGTCTCTTTTCAAAGAAACTTGGGATTTAATTACTCAAGACAGATGGGTGTTGGACATCATTCACCACGGTTACAGATTTTATTTCCATACAATGCCCCCTTTCACAGGCATGCCAGACGTTCCTCCTCCACAAAGAAAAGAGGCTCACAAGCAAGTTTCTCAGTTACTCCAAATGGGGGCCATTCAGCCAGTCCCTGTATCAGAAAGGGGCCTAGGATTTTATTCTCGCATGTTCCTAGTACCACAGAAGGGGTACACGTGGAGACCAATTTTGGATTTATCTCTCCTCAACACTTATCTGGACATTCCCAAGTTCAAGATGTTGACGTTACAACAGCTTTTACCCCTGCTGGGCAAAGATCACTGGATGGTAACTTTAGATCTCAAGGAAGCTTACCTTCATGTGCCTATCAGGCTAAGTTACAGGAAGTCTCTGCGGTTTCGAGCTGGAGATTCTCATTATCAGTTCTCTGCATTGCCCTTTGGCTTATCTACTGCGCCCAGAGTATTCACAAAGGTTCTGGCTCCAGTGATAGCTTACTTCAGGCTACAAGGACTTCGGATCTATCCTTATTTAGACAACTGCCTGATTCTGGCTCAACAAAAGGTAGACCTTCTACAGCATCTGGAATATGTTATAGCAGTGCTAAGATGCCTAGGGTATTCTGTGAACGAAATAAAGTCCAGTCTAGTACCCTCTCAAGACAGGTGCTTTCTGGGTGTGAGACTGCATACAGCAGCCCAGATGGCCTTTTTAACCCCGGACAAACAAAAGAGTCTATCACTTTACTTCCATCAACTATCTCATCAGTCCGTGCTGACTGCAAAGACAGTCCTTCAAGCATTAGGGTTCATGGCATCTTGTATTCTGGTGCTTCCCAATGCCAAACTGCATATGAGGAAGTTACAATGGTATCTCAAAAATGTATGGACACAGCACTGCCAGGATTTAGACACTGTCATTCAAATAATACCTTGCCTTCAAAGAGAATTTTTGTGGTGGGCTCAGGAATGTCACCTAAACAAGGGACTCTCTGTGACCCAGCCAGAGGCGAGTCAGATTTTACCGACAGATGCCTCGGACATTGCTTGAGGAGCTCATCTAAATGGAAAGTGGATACAAGACAAGTGGCCTGCCAGACTACAACATCTACATATCAACATGAAGGAGATGTTAGCAGTCCAGTTCACATTACTGGCTTTCAAGGAGTTACTTCTTCCAGGGCAGGTGTTGATTCTAACAGACAACACAACTGTCATGTGGTACTTCAACAACCAAGGGAGAACACATTCTTATCCTCTATGCAGGCAAGCAATGATTTTATGGGAGACTGCGCTACGCTTGCACCTAACTCTTCAGGCAAGGTTTCTGCCAGGAGCACAGCACTCCTTAGCAGATGTGTTAAGCAGACAAATCATGGATCCCCACAAGTGGAAACTGGATCTTCATGTATTTCGGAAATTGACAGTGTCATGGGGAACTCCAGACATAGATCTGTTCGCTTCTCCACTAAACCACCAGCTGCCACAGTTTTGCACAAAGGGGTTTCATCACACAGCTTGGAAAGTGGATGCTCTGTCTTTCAGTTGGACGAACCTTCATGTGTATGCCTTTCCACCTCTGCCTCTTCTTCCGAAGGTACTGTTAAAGGTCAGACAGGACAGGCCAAGGATGATTTTGATAGCTCCAGATTGGCCTCGGCAACACTGGTACCCTCTACTACGGAGTCTGGTAAAGAAGCCTCCATGGCCTTTACCTTTGATTCCACATCTGTTATCCCGGCAGGACGGTTATCTGCTCCATGTCAAGCTTCACTCTCTTCATCTGACAGCCTGGCATATTCTGTGTTGAAACACAGCAGGTCTCAACTTCCTCAACAAGTTTTAAATGTAATTATGGAAGCTAGAAGACCTAGTACAAGGAAAGTGTACGCAGCTAAATGGAAGAGATTTTTATTTTGGTGTAAAGCAAAGAATTTGGAGATTTCTGAGCCTAATTTGAGTATGACTCTTCAATATCTTACTGAGTTACTGGACAAGGGTCTGTCCTTCTCTTCCATTAAGATTCATGCTGCAGCAATCTCAGCTCACTATGATTGTGACCCACCATTGTTTTCGCATCCTTTGTTCAAGCAGTTTCTTAGAGGGGCAAAAAATATAAGACCCCCACGTAGAGCTCCTACTCCTGCTTGGGATCTCAATTTTGTGTTGGAAAAACTTACTCTACAACCTTTTGAGCCTGCGGCTACTACTGAATTGAAATATTTGTCATGGAAGACTGCTTTTTTGTTGGCTATTACTTCTGCAAGACGGGTGTCTGCGTTGCAGGCCCTTATGGCAGTCGAGCCCTTTTTGATTTTCCATAAGGATAGGGTATCATTACGTACTAATCCTTCCTTTATGCCTAAAGTGGTTTCTAGTGTGGCTTTAAACCAAACTATTCATTTGCCTACTTTTTATGCAGACCCCCAAAATAAAGGGGAAAAGATTTTGCATACTTTAGATGTACACAGGCAATTGCGTTATTACTTAAGCAGGACTAAGGATTTTAGGCAGTCTCAGCAGTTGTTTGTTTCTTTTGCTTTGAGTTCGCAGGGCAAGCCTGTGTCAAAACAAACTATTTCTAGGTGGATTGGCTTTTGCATTGCATTTTGTTATTCCCATCATGGCAAGGAGATTCCTGCTGGGATTAGGCCTCATTCCACTAGGGCTACTGCCACTTCTACAGCATTTCTGGGGGTGGCAACTAAGGATATTTTGGAAGCAGCTACTTGGAGTTCAGTGCATACTTTCTCTAAGCATTATCACCTTCCTATCTACTCTAAGTCTAGGGCTGGTTTTGCCACAGCTGTTTTGCAAGGCATGTTGTCAGCTCCTGCTTCTTTATGATTTGCCAGCCTCCCTTACCTCTGCTTTGGGATTCTACCCAATAGTAAGGACTGCAGCAATGGAAAACGAAGAACATAGTGCAGTTTTGTACCTACCATAAATGTAGATGTTCGAGGATTCCATTGCTGCAGTCCAATTTACCCTCCCTCCTTCCCCTCTGTGTTTAAGGGTGTTTGTGTAGGTGAGTTTACCTGCTTATATTTTTGTGTATATTGTTCATGTTTTGGTGCAGGTATTTTGGGCCTTGTCTTTTTAGGGTCTTCTGACATCTGGGGCAAGAAAAGACTGAGGATATGACGCCGGTCATGCGCATTAGTACCCTGACGTACTGACGTCAGTCTAATGCGCCCTGACCGACGTCAGCCTTATACTCTGGTATTCGGGCCGACTGGATGCGGACTATACCCAATAGTAAGGACTGCAGCAATGGAATCCTCGAACATCTACATTTATGGTAGGTACAAAACTGTACTTTTCCGTACCTGGACAAGTGGCTCCTTTCTGCCACCACCAAGCATCTACTGTTACAGACCAGGGATGCCACCATTACGCTGTGCCAAAGGTTAGGAATTACTCTAAATTGGAAAAAATCTGCCTTGTTTCCCTTGCAGCATGTCACCTTTATCGGCGCTGAACTAGGCACAGTGCTCATGAGGGCCTTCTTACCAGAAGAGAGAAGTTCAGGCTCTACAACAGCAGGTCTACGCCTTACTCCCATTGAGGAAGGTCAAGGCAAAAGTGGTCTTCAGGTTATTAGGGACCATGGCTGCCACGATCATGCTAGTTCCCCTTGCCAGACTACACATGAGGGTTCTTCAGTGGCTGCTTATCGCCCAATGGTCGCTACAGCATCTTCCTCTCTCCCATTCTATTGTGGTTATGGACATGTGCAAGCAGGATCTACACTAGTGGCTTCAGGCCAGCAATCTCAACGTGGGCAAGCCTTTTGTTCCATCTTCTTCAGTTGCCACGGTGACCACGGATGCCTCCCAGATCGGGTGGGGGGGACATTATCTCTACAGTACAGTCCAAGGCAAGTGGCAGGATCACGAGACCCATTTGCATATCAATGTCTTGGAGATGAGAGCAGTGCTATTAGCATTGCAAACACTTCAGAGCTTACTCCCTCTAGGGACAATTGCAATCCACTCGGACAACATGTCAGTGGTATGGTATCTGAACAACCAGGGAAGAACCAAATCATACCCCCCTTGCAGAGAGGCACTTCGAATTTGGCAGTGGGTGGTGTCTTCCCAACGCTTTCTGGTTGCAGCGCATATACCGAGGATGTCCAACATGATTGCCGACAGGCTGAGCAGAACTATCCTAATGCCTCACGAGTAGTCCCTGAACAATTATGTTGTGGAGAAGATATTCCACAGATAGGGTCAGCCTTGCTGTGATCTATTTGCCAGCCCCCTCAATGCCAAATGCAGCAGCTACTTCACCCTTATCCCCCCCCGGAGGGGGAGACACCCAGGGACGCTCTGGTTCATGATTGGCCCACCGGTCTTCCCTACGTCTTCCCACCGTTACCTCTGATATCAAAGGTCATTCAGAAAGCACAGTCTTCGGGAAGCAAAATGATCCTCATTGCAACATACTGGCCTCGTTAAATTTGGTTTCCCTTCCTTCAACTCTATCTAATGGACAAGCCCTGGATTCTGGACCCAGCTCCAGATCTGCTGACTCATATGTCAGGACAGTTCCATCCCTCCATCCAGACCCTCAGGTTGACAGCTTGGCTGCTCCAGTTCCGTCCTTAGTCAGGCTTCATGATTTTTCCTCAGAAGTGGTCCATATTCTATCGTCTTCCCACAAGCCTTCTACCATAGGTTCATAGGTTCATAGGTTAGTACTAGGCTAACTGCCCTTATGGGCCATTTTAAGCCTAGCCAATTACCCCATGTCAGAATCAAACCCTGCACCTTATGTTTCCAAGGTAAGCACCTTAAACATTATGCCAACCTCCCACCCCAGGACGATTTATTCCAGTAAGTGGAAGAGATTTTCTATTTGGGCCCGTGAGAGACATATTGATCCTTATACAGCACATATTTCGGCAATATTAGAATTTCTTTCTCAACTGTTCAGTCAGGGGTCAGCTGCAGTAACCATTAAAGTGCAACTGGCAGCGATTTCTACCTTTCATGTTGCTAATGAGCCCAACCTTATGGCTCATAGGCTTTGTAGGGCTTTTCTGAAAGGGACATTGTTACTCCAGCCACCAGTGTTTGATCCAGTAATGCCATGGGACCTCAATTTTGTATTACAGAAGCTCACCTCAACTCCCTTTGAGCCCGCAGCTATGTGTGACATTAAATTCTTGTCATGGAAGACAGTATTCTTGATAGCCATAACTTCAGCTAGGCGGGTCTCTGAACTCCAAGCATTACCGATTAAGCCACCTTATTTGGTGTTTCACAAAGATAGGGTTTCCTTAAGAACTAATCCTTCCTTTTTTCCAAAGGTTGCCTCTGTTGTCAATATCAACCAATCCATTGAGTTGCCTGTGTTTTTTCCTGAATTCTCCAACAAGGCAGAGTTTAAGTTTCATCAGCTAGATGTTCATAGACATTTGCGTTTCTATTTACATAGGACAAAAGATTTCAGGAAATCAGATCAAATGTTTGTCTTGTTTTCAGACACTAGACTTGGGGTTCCGTTTTCTAAGGTAACCTTGTCTCGCTGGATCTCCGATTGCATCTCATTTATTTATGCTTCCAATGGCAAAGAATTACCCTTTAAAGTGAAGGCTCATTCTACATGATCTGTGGCTACAACTACTGCATTTCAGCTAGGATGTCTATGGATGATATTTGTGCTGCAGCAACATGGGCTTCGCCTCATACCTTTATTAGTCACTACAAATTAGATCTGGTCTCTAGAGGCAGATCTTCCTTTGGTTCCACAGTGCTCAAGAGTATTTTTCACTGAGCCACCCAAGATCAAGGTGCTAGGGATGCTGTCCCACGGGTAAGAATGAAGGCGAGATTGGACTACATAACACCAAGAAGTTATGTACTCACCATAACGTTCGATGTATGCAGTCCATCTCGCCTTACATTCTTACTAACCCTCCCTCCTACTCCCTCCTGGAGGACCTGGAGGTATAGTCTCTAGGTATCAGTAGTCCTTACTGTTGGGGTTGTTGTTCTTCTCAGTGTGTGTGTGTGTGTGTGTGTGTGTGTGTGTGTGTGTGTGTGTGTGTGTGTGTGTGTGCGTGCATGCGTGTGCTTGCAGCAAACAAGATCTGGGGAACAGACCTGTTGCATGATGGGATACCTCTTAGCCACAAGCCAGCTGAAGACTTCGAGCTGGAGTATGGCCGAGTAGGAGCCGAGGTTCGGCTCCGAACCCACGGGTAAGAATGTAAGGCGAGATGGACTACATACATCGAACGTTATGGTGAGTACATAACTTCCTGTTTTGCCAGTATCTTCCACACAGCAGCCAACAATGTAACACACACGAGTATGAAAAACAAATGTATACAAACTTAACTTGCTATCTAAATTATTTAACATGTTTTATCACTTATTTCAGTAGCCAGGGAAGAAATCATCTGCACTAAAACTTTCAGACTACACAATGACTTTTATTTGTCCATTCAGCATGGATCCACTCTGAATCTTCAGAAATCCCTGTTACTTACCATGTATACCACATCCTTTACTTTTTCTATGTCTGTGGAATGTTTTCTGTAAATACTCTGTATTGTCCATCCGGAACCCTGTTAGTGGTTTTCCTGTCTTAGCACTGCTGCCTAGCAGATATTAGGAAAGTCCCTTTAGCTGTCATTGCAATGTTTACTGGAGGGTTGTTTTAACAGTTTCACTAGGGGCTTTGCTCGCACATGCATAATGACGTCTACATATGGATAGTCACCCTGTGATATGCTGTGCAGCAGAATGTGTATGGCTTCCTGGGCATCTAAAAGATTTTGGCTCAAACAAATATTTGCAATTTGAAGTAAGCTGGATAGAGATTTCTAAATTAGATTTTTTGCTCTCTGCACAGTTTTGTAGCTGGGATAAAACAAGCCTTTTTTCTGCACTGTAACAACAGAGTAATCCTTCTCATTATAAATAAGTTGCTCAGAACATGATATCTGGTATGTTTCCATCTTCACTGCTACATGCTTGAGCCTATTTACTTCTTCACCTGATGACCGCTGCTGTACTCTGTGCGCCATTTCCACCTTTAATAAATCTTCAGGAATGCCTGTCCATTTGGCCAAGTGATGCTGTGCAAACTATACAGTTCCTTCCCACCAGCCATTCTGGAACCCCTGTTAGTCTCAAATTGCTCTGTCTTGACCTGTCTTGTAGGCCCCACTTGTTTTTCAGTCAGCTCATCCATCATGGATTCCAAGATTCCAAGTCAGACAGCTTATCTTTCTACACTGCATTCTCTTTCTGAAAGTCCAGAAGTGTGTCTGAATGCTCTTTTAACATGGCTTCCACATCCTTATTTTTCTTCTGAGAGGCATCCATAAAATTGATCAGTTTGGAATTTATTTTTTGCAACTCAGCCAAAAATCATATTTAGGGTCAGGCCTGCATGAATTCCATCCCCACCACCAAGGTCTCCCTCATGGGTTTCCTGTAGAGGGTTTGGTAATTCTTGTCTGCATGCACCTGCACTTTTTTTTTAAATTCAGATAGTTTTTTCACTTTTTACCACTACACGGTATTCACAAAATATTTTTATGTTATGATTCCAGTCAGATTAACTACTTTTCCTTCTCTACAGTTGCTATTTTACTGTGTTTTTTTTTTTACATTAAATTTGAAGTAACCCAAACTATGTCTTCTGTTCTGGCTCACCATACTGGAAGTCCCGGAATAAACTTAGTTTGGTAATTAGCTGTACAGACAATGTTTAATTGCCAAAAGATACAATTTATCCATGTTGATATGAGTAAACTGTAGAACCCAGGTTAATTTAATTAAAAAAGCCCATCTAATTCAAAATAAGACTATCACGTGCCTATAAAAACACATAATCAGAAATGTGTACTGGATGTATACATTATGTTCAAAGAAGTACACAAATAGGTTCATGTATGGAGCACCAAAGAAGCTCCCAATGTAACACGGTATGTTGGTACATAGAACTGGCTATTGAAGACAGAAGTACTCACTGTGTGCAATAGCCATTTTGTGATAATGTACAACTGGTTAAAGACAAATTTCAATGAAAAAGTCAGGACAAGAGTGCATTTCCCTCGTGCCTTTCAATTGTCCAGATGTTTGCCTCACATTTTTCTCCTGTTCCTCATACAATTTGCGGTTTTCTAGCAATTCACAATGGATTGAATTATATAATGAAATAGATATGAGTTTCAGACTCCATATCTTCCGGAAAATGCATGCTAACACAAATCCTGTTGTTCTAATAACTTCCTAAGTTTATAAGAACAGTATTTAAAATTTGTCCCTGTTTTGGGGCTTTTGTCTCCCCATTATTTTAGGTTTTGTCCAGATGTCTTGCCCTGAGAGGTTAAAAGGTATAAATATTCCCTTTATTAAAGTGCAGTGAGGTACAGGTGTTATAGTGCCCTGTATGAATAGAATGGACAGCTTTGCCCCTCACCAAAATAAATAAATAAATAATTTAAACAAATGGTTTAAATGCATTTTTATCTATTTTTAGTTATTTTTATTATTCAGATTTATGACTATAAGGACTGCATATCCATCTATGAAGCTAAGGTACAGACAGATGTTGGGTATCTAATATCAGAAATAGTAATCTCGTAATGAATGCATCATTTCTGTGAACAACACCCAACTAATTAGAAGTATTCTCCTCCCATTATCAAGTCATTGCCATAAAGCAATATTTCCTTTATACACAGTGAAATAATATCTCTACAGACAGTTCACGGACTCGTCTGAGAGGTGAAGCTTGAACTTCTGCTTTAGTTTTTTTTTTTGCATCGTTAACCTTTAGGGTTTGTTGTCAGGTTCGTCATAGCACAGCTGCCAAGACTTTGCTTTCCTGCCTCAGCTCTGCAGAATAATCTCTAACATTTGAGTATTTTTTTTGTTTATATGCAAAGTCATTTTAATTGTTTCTGCACTTTCTGAACTGCATTCAAGTAAATATAGCTTAACTAATTTATCGTCTGCTTTTTGCTCTGCTTGCTGCACTTCTGAGTACTGTATTTAACTATCTACTGCTAAGTTATCGGCTGTTTTTGTTTGATTTTTTTACACTTCTGTGTACTGTAGCATAGACTAGAGTCAGACCTGCTGAATCTGGTTCTGATTGTACAGACTATGTACTAAAAACAGGAAGTCTTCTTTGGAGAGGCCCCTCTGTATCCTCGTGGCAGAAGAAGTACAGATTGAACGAATCTTCTTGACGGTTACTGTAACAGGGATCATTTTGAGCTTTTGGCATTGATTAACTGGCTTGGTTTTGTTTGTTCTTGCTTGAGCATAGGGCACCACCTCTCACTACCTTCCACTACTGTGCAGTTGCGGAATTGCAGTTACTCTTGGCAGTAATAGAAGCAAATCTTTTGCTCACTTATTTTTTCCCTTAGTTGTGGTTTATACTCAAACAGAGGTTCTTGTGGTTGTATTTCTCTGTTTGGTCTACTGACCACCATAGCCTCTGTGGTACCTACACTAGCTCTTCTCACCAGTGCTAGTAGTTTGCTGTCTCACAAGCATCCCCAACTGGTCATTTCTGGTCAGTCCCTGTTACCGACCCCGCTTTTTACCTAGCACTATGGAAGGACAATGTCCCACCATTTCTCCTGCCAATCAGGTCGACTTAGGCATCTTGAGGCAACAAAGCCATTGCCTCAGGTACACTGACAACGCACTTCTTTTAAAACACTCTACTTCAACATGCGAGAGGTGCAGGTATATAAACAACTTAGAATTCAGGCTCCCTCGCTCACCAGTCAGTACATCTGACATTAAGCAGGTTGTTAGCACTCACATCTCACCACCTTCAGCAACCAATAGTCCAATATATGTGGAGGTCCTCTCTAAAACCTACCCAAAGCACAGAGGCCTCCCAAGCACAAGCGCACCACACATAGTACACCTGCAGATAAGCACAGTACACATAAAAGCACACACACTAGTGTTTCACCAAATAAGCCATTAAGGCATGACATAAAACTAAATGTCCTAGTCATAGGTGATTTTATCACACAGATGTGCCACTCACCAGGCTGGATAAGGAGAAGGCCACGGTTAGATGTCTGGTTCCAGGATCTGAAACATCACACACGTCTCTCAGTAACAAGTACTGCTATGACTCTGTCATAGTCAATGTTGGTTTGAAAGACTTGAGACGTACCTCTCTGGACTATATGAAGAGAGACATGACTGAGCCCTCTGACTGTCTGTCCCAGGCAGGTATGTCCCTAGCCTTAAGCAGCATACTACCCCCACTTATGATGATACCACAATACAAACATAAGATGATTGATTTCAACAATTGGCTTAGCTTCTGGTGTCAATCCAAGGGGATCCAGTTCCTGTCAACCTGGGATTATATGGTCAATAGACCTCAATGCTTTGCAGAGACACCCTTCACCTGTCACCTCTGGGATTTTGATTACTGGCAAAGGATCTTGGATCCCCCGTAGTGCCTTATTAGGCAATGTCAGAAAAACAAAATATCCAGTGTAAATTCCGCTAAATGCTAGGAGTCTAAATTTAAAACTGCACTCACTGGAAGCTACCCTCACTTTGGAGGATGCTGACATCTGTGCAGTCATAGAGACCTGGATCAAGGCTGAGGAAAGCACCCCAGTCAGTGTTACAATGCCTTCGACTTGTTTAGGCCAGCGGGAAGGCGAAAGAAGGAGTAGTATCAGTTTTTATCATATACAACTACACCTCCAGATTGGTATGACTGAAGACCCCTCTCCAAGTTATTGCCAGTTATCGGACCCCCTCCATGAACCAGGACACCCAGAATGCCTACCTGCATCTACTAGATTCACTCAGTATACCACCAAACACCCTGGTATTTAGAGATTTCTCATCAATAAATTGGTCTAACTATACCTGCACTAACGCATTCACCCAGAGATTTTTGAACTTTGTAAACTCAAATTTCCAGGACCAGTTAGTTGACACCCCCACAAGGGGTTCAGATATTCTGGATCTGGTGCTTACAAACATGGGTGATCATTGCACCACCCCAAGTATACAGTCCTCCCTGGTGAGATCTGATCACAGGTCAGTCATACTAGAAGTAACAGTCACGTTTAACCCACCCCCAGCTGAACAAGGCTAAAATATTTCTCCAAAGCTAACTACAACCTTTTACAAGACAGTATTAGTAGTTTCATAGCTCCTTCTCCTACTGATGGCAGGGATACCTATGCTGGGATTTACACCAAAGTCGTGTATAAATATCTACACAACTGTATCGACTCACCTGTACCCAAAAGAACAAACCTGCTTGATGGACATCCGCCATAAACAGGCTATATAATAGGAGAAAGAAACTGCTGTCTAAAAGCAGTAAGGGATGGTTATCTCTTTGGCTTAAAATAAGCAAATAAGACACTTAGTGAAATAATCTCAAGCCAACTACGAATCTAAACTTGCCACCCAAGGTATGGGTAACCATAAAACATTCTTTGGCTATGTCCACATCCTCAAAGGAAAATCCTAGATTTATGCAGAACTTGTTGTAAATAGCACAACATATACTGAACCTGCGGATATTGCAGGGATAGTTTCAGTAAGAACTTCTCCCCCCTTGTCTCTGCCTCATGTACCACAAGACATCCCTCCTACATGTTCTCCCCTATAATCACTAAGAACAGGCCCTTAATGCCTTTTCCAAGGCTAAGAACACTACCTCTATGGGACTGGACAACACCCCTGGCTGCGTTCTAAATAGTTTAAAGCAGGAGCTAGTTGCACCTCTGAGTACCCTCTTCAACCACAGCCTAAGCCCTGGTTACATCCCTGATGATGTAGACAACCTCCAAACATTAGACCCGTCCCAATTTGGCATTGTCAAAGGGAAATTGTGTCTACTGAACTTGGTGGACTTCTTCCAGACAGTCATCAAAGCCCTGGATGAGGGTAGAACTGTGCATATGGCCTATTTGGACTTATCAAAGGCCTTCGACACTATTCCCCACTTAGGTATCATTGATGAACTTACCCAAGTGAATGTAAACCAGTATATCGTTAGGTGGGTTGCAAGCTGGGTCATGGATAGAACACACACAGTTAAAATAGGGGACTCTGTATCCGCCAACAGACCAGTAACCAGTGAAGTATCACAGGGCTCATTGCTGGAGCCCCTCTTGTTTGGAATATACTTTTCAGAAGTACAGGCCAAGACAAAGGGTGTGTGGCTGACAAAGTTTGCAGATGACTACAAGCTGGGCACAGTCATAGAATCCCCTAGTGACATTGACACCCTTCAGAAGGGTCTTAAACAAACCAACGATTGGTGCCAAGGTCATGGGCTCAAGTTAAACACAAAAATGTGTATCATCATCCCCTTTGGCAAGGGTGATGTCCCCGCAAAGTACCGCATTAACAACAACACCTTAAGTACCCAATCCGTGGTGAGGGATCTGTGTACACTGGATGACAGCAACCTCTCCTTTGACCACCATGTTTCCTCAGTGGTAAGGAGAGCCTTCTGCATGACAGATCTTATTAGCAGGGGCATTGCCTCCAGAAAAAAAAGAGATTATAACCCTCCTGTACTCTTCCTTTATCAGACCAATAATAGAGTATAATGCCCCCATTGGTATGTACCTCGCCAGGCATGTTTAGCAATTAGAGAGACCTCAGAGGTACTTTACAAAGAAAATTCAAGGTGTTCAACACATGCCTTATGTTGATAGACTAAAATCACTGTCTCTGTGTCATACAGACTACTCAAGGGAGATCTCTGCCTCATTTATAGGGCAACCTCAGATCCTGCCCTGATGGAAGTGTTACACATTAGCAAGTCAAATGGCACTCATAGATCCATAGGTGTTTAGTAGGCTAATGACTACAAGGGCCTTTTTAAGCTTAGCCACGCATCCCAAATCTCTGACAAGTTCTGATACCCTTGATAAGTGCATGCACTCACTCTAACTACCTTAACATGAGATGCAACATCAGCAGGACTTGCTGGAGAGACAGGTTCATCTCCTAAAGGTTTCACCTGCTATGGAATAAGCTGCCAGTCCAAGTGAAATGCAGTCCATCTTTGACCCTATTTAACCATAATCTAGATGACTGGATGGGAAACCATAAAGTCAGCACAGAGGTCTTGCTAGCGTTCCTTTTAGACAACGGGAGCAGTTGTTGAGTTAGGTCTGCTAATAGCATCCTTGTAAGAGGGATATAGGGTAAAAACTTGGTTAGGCTTGTAAGGGCCTCTGGGCCATTAGCCTAGCAACTTCTTATGATCCTATAGCATTTACTGTCTTGTGCTTCAAGTCGAAAGCGCTTATTGCTGTGTGTTTATTGAAAATCTGCTGTGGATTAAACTTTTTATTCCACATCGAGGACTGGACTGCTCATTTCAAGTTTTATTAGTTTTTGCATTTTTTTCCTTTATTTACTGTTACCTCTTAATTTGTACTTGTATGTAATCAACATTTAACCTTGTTAATTTGCAGTGCTGTAATTGCTTTTGCAGTTTACCTGTTGGAAAGTGTATTTTTTGCCATTTGATTTTGTGGTTTATTTTTTAGAAAGTGTATTTTTATTTACTTTGAATACTGTCCTCTTATATTTTATGTTTTGTTGGGTTTATTTTTTAATGTGTGTTTCAGTCACATTTTATAAATGGTTTATTCTTTTCTCGGGTCATAGCTGAAAATGGGCTCCTTTGGTACCGTCCACTTATTTGTTTAAATCAAACAAAAATGCTGAATCCTCATAATAAAATTAACTGCAATACCATGTAACAAACCGGCAAAGCCAAAACAGCATACACTCCATAAAACTCTGACGGCTAACTCTGTTATGAAGGCGCCCACAACGCAGTGTTGTACAGCTTTGTCTGAATGAAGCACAACATCACCGTTCCAACATGCGCTGAGATCCCAGATATCTGCACACTATTTCACTATACACATATTATTAACTATTTCCTTACCAGTTTGGAAATGTTTATCCTGTGACAGAATTTTCATGGAGGATTGATTTAATACTATGTGTTACAAGGTGAATTACCTGTGCAGCTGGTTGTAAAAAATGGTTATTAACCAAGCTAAATGGAAATATTTTATATATATATATATATATATATATATATATATATATAGATAGATAGATATATATCCATAATATTTTATATATATATATATATATATATATATATATATATATATATATATATATATATATATATATACCCATAATATTATATATATATATATATATAATATTTTATATATATATATATATATATATATATATATATATATATATATACATATATATATGTATGTATACACAACTTGACACACCTCAGAGATTCATAACTAAAAAGTTAAGTGACCTAAAAAGTCTTAGCTACTGGGAGAGACTGGCAATCTTTTCTCTCTACTCAGTCTCTTACAGACTCTTTCATGGTGATCTATGTCTAACCTTTCGTACCATGAAAGATACAATCCTGTTTGATCTTATTCCTTTGCAAAATGTATGGTTCCTCAAAAACTTGGTAAAATAAACCAAACAATCATGAACAGACAAATAAGACATGATGGTGTGATAGATTCATATCCCAATGTATCCCTTACCTCTGGAACAAACCTCTACTACATGTCAAGCAGAGTAGCACCCTTGCCACCTTCTAGGTAAACCTAGATAAATGGATGGGCAGCCTCAAATTCTATCCTGGTCTATATTTCCTTGCTCTTCTTAAGTCTAGAGGGAAATGTTGAATAAGCTTTTTTTTTTTTTTTGGCCAGGCTTAAAAACTTATTCTGCCATGGTGCTTATTAAAATTCTCCTGACAATGTCTTTAACACATTAGCACCAATATGATGTGGAATGTCATGCCTCTAGAAACATGCACCCATTGTTCCATTTCAAAGAATTTTCTGGGAAATCAACTAAAAAAAATAGCACAAAGATATGCATATATTTTGTGAACAGTAAAAGTTATTGAAATGGTGCAAACAGCAATGTTATCAGTAAAAATTCATCTTTGCATTGATAGTATAGTCACAGTGTTTACATAAATACTGTAACATATTATTATAAATACAAAACAAGAATATTTTATTTAATGTTTCACAAACAAATTGTCATATTTTGGAAACAGTGCAACCTAGATGTATTTTGTCAACTTACCTTTTTTAGCCAGACATACACTTTCATATGACAGAAAAATGTGCCTTGCTATGTGCATGCTTACTAAGCTATTTACAGAAATATGAAGAATTACTTTTATTTGTATAATTAACAATATAAATAACCTTAATATCTCACAAGCTGTACAACTTAAGAATGTAAGTATCAGTGACAGTTTTATTCAGCATATCTAAGGTTTCATCTGATGCCATGCAATAGTAAGTCACCCAGTTTTAGAAATATTAAGCACATATGGGAATATTCAGGTTTTCATAATTATTAGCAAATAACTAGTAATACCTCTAGTATACTGTACTGTAATTGTACATTGACAATATACTTTTTTTTCTTCCGTCAGGGTATTTCACACTATGCCCTTCAATAACATGTAGGTCTCTCAGTTATGAAAATATGAATGCAGATATGAAAATATGAATAATAACAGGAAATCAGTCATTAGTTTCTCTACTACAGAACAATCTAGGTTAACAGTATTAGTATCATTACTAATTACACTATGCACTTTCTAATACTGCCTATTATTAATTGGAGATTTACTTAGTTAAGGATGACAAACCCAGAAAAGGTCTGGATGACATAAGGAGCTATGGGTGTTAACTGGAAGAATACAAAAAGTTACTATAGGCTTTGAAAGAGTTAAATACCTTTCATACAAATTATTTTTCTAATTATTTTATTTATACTGGCTTTGCAGTTCCTAACTGCTGCTCAAGAGCTATAACGCAGTGTCATGCTCCACCAGTTTCTCACTTGGATCCCTAAAGCTCAGATGACTTTTCCTCCAGCCTTAGGATCCATTAAAGAAGTGAATACAATGTCATCTAGGGACCTGATTGAGCTGAGGCAGAGACAGCTCAGTAAAATGCCATCAGGCCAATCAGAAGAAAATATATAAAGCATGCTTGTTCATACTCCATTTTAGGTGCCTGCTGTAATATACCCTTCGCCTCTACCTGATTGCTGTAAGTATGTGGACCTCCCATTAAAGGTGCTTCACTCAATAAATAAATGAATAAATAAATACAATTTTTTTCATGATAATCTCTGGTGGGGTTTGTAATTAATATTTATTCCCTAACTTTCTTGTATGCCGTCCCATGTTTCTAAACTGTGCCTGTTGCCAATGAATCTCTACCTTCTTGTCTTTTTGAATTTTGTAATTCTTTCACATTTATATCCTGTCTTAAACTGCAATCATCCTGTTTTTCCTTATTGTACTTTATTTCTTACATGCCATTATATACTGTAATCAGACACATTGTTTTTCAAGCATCCATTACCAGTACTGAATGATGTCAGTAATGTATTGTCATCCCTACTTCATACATGTTAATTTATAGATTTGTTTACAAAACAACTATGTCTGTCCTTTTCCTAACATCACCTATTGTTTCCTTATTTTCTTCCCAGCTAAGAACTTTGTCTGCAAATTCATTTGCATTGTTTACCATTTATACTTTACAGCTTCCACTAAAATGTACTCCATCCTTTTCATAAATTGTTTGCCTAAAGCTACTTTCCTGGCTGTCATTTAATGCCTTTCTTGCCAACACCATTTTCTTAATTTCTGATATGGATTCTACAGTCGCCCCATTCACAGATTGCTAACCTGTTTCAAACTAACTTTATTGTCCTCATTCTCTTGTACTGTTTGAACTTTTTTTTCTTAGTACAGTTAAAATCTACCTACTTTTACTATTTTACAGCATGTTTCTCTCTCAACTGTAGTAACCATTGTAAATATTTCACCTCCTACTGTAACTATATTATACTATTTTATTGATTTTTTTTTCTTGTACACTGGTGCTTTTCTCCCTGGGCATCCACTGAAAATGTTTTATTTTCAGCCCAGTAAACCTTCCCGGTAAACAAATGTCAATAAATAAATAAGTGTTTGCTATTCTTGCTGAATGAAAACTGAGAAAACTTAACTCACTGACCATGCCAGTGTTTGTATATTCTTGTGCTCCTATATATAGCTTTGAAATTCTTTCGTTGGTGGAGTATCTGATTTCTATCTTCACAATGTATAAGGCAAGCCTAAAGTGAAATGTTAATGACATGAGCAGGAAGGGACAGCTGGTATTTTATAATGGAAAGGGGAAAGTGTTAAGGGAAACTGAACACTGGCAGCAGTATGCTTACTTAGCCTGTTTATTTAATTTATTTAAGATGCATAATTAAAGTTATTTTGTAATTGGGGAAAGTAATTTAATGATAAAGCCACTCCATGTTCATCTGAATTCTGTTTTTTTTTTTGCCCCCCCCCCCCCCCCCCCCCATCCATTATCATGAAGATATCCCTAGGGTCACTTTCCTCCATGCATTCTCAATTATGTCTCTGGGGTTAAGCATCAATGGAAATTGAGTACTGTTCAGAGAATGGTAACACTGCAGACATCCTGCTCCTCTTGAGTCATATTGCTCCTTTGGCTTTCTGTTTTTAACCAAAGGACTCGTCATCTTAAGTCGCCTTCCAGCTCTGTAAACTTATCTTGTGTTAGGACCACTGAGTAATCATAGAACGTCTGAGTCGTAAGTCATAAGTCAGGGCTCTATTCTATAAGTCCAAAGAGATGAATTTCATTAAAATGAGTTGTGTTTCTTCTCTTTTTGTTTCAGCCTGCTTTTGCATAACTAATTGAGCCAATCTCCAAAAGTGTAATATTTTATCAAACATCCAAGCCAACAAATAAAGATAGTAGCCCTAGAAGTGAAAGGGGCAAGTCTCCCCACATCTGACAGGTGGTTTGCCTTCTACATTCTCTGACTAAATATAACAGCTTCTGAAGTCGTACATCCTTTGCATACGTATTGGATATTTGATAAAATGATCCATTTCTTAAAATGGACTCGATTAATTGTACAGATTTCCTAACACACCACAGCAGCAAGAAATATAACAAAAATAGAAGAACATTGTGACAAGTCCAGTGACTTAAGAGTACTCAAACAATAAACCAAATAAAAGTCACTAAAAACATGAAGTGTCACACTGTAACAGTTTTAATAATGCAAGTTAAAACTTTTGCAACAAAGTTTAATCAGGCTTGATGGTATATAAATTAAAAACAAATCCTTTTATACAATTAATACATCACACGATCAAATTCATTATGTAGTCACATGATAGAGAACTGCAATCAAATTAAAAAAATAATAATAATTAAAAGAAACTTTATTATGCATCTCATTTAATATTGGCTCGATACTAACACTACCATTTAAACCTGGGGGAATGTGCGCACGAAAGTGTATAATCCACTTAAGTTCCTCTTTTCAGTTAAATTTACTAAATCACCCCCCCAATGGGTGTCCATGTCATTTGTAAAATAAAAAATCTAAAAACATGTGTTTCATCAATTAAAATGATATGCTTATAAAGTGCATTAGTAATTACCTGCCTGGCTATATCAGAAAGATGATTTCCAGTTCGGTCTTTAAGCTTATTAGTCTTGCCAATGTAATATGCTTCACAGGATAAATATTTGACTATATATATATATATATATATATATATATATATATATATATATATATATATATATATATATAGGTTTACTATTATAATGTCGTCTGTCACTTACATGCCTATAAAATGTTCGAAGTACACCATTCTGAATACACTTATTGCTGTCAGGTCATATTTTCGACGCCCATAATGTCGTAAACACCTTCCTGGTGCATATATGATCATCGCATAAAGGAATCTGGCATTCTAAGATGACAACAAGACAGCTGCGTCTCGTTCTTGTCTGACACTAACATATAGTCACATATAGGATGCGCGGCATATGAGCGTAATGCGTGGATGGGATATTAGCAGACGTAAACACAGCGATGAAGGTGATAATCAGGAAGTTAGTGCCAGACATCATTCGGAGGCAGCATATTGGACAGTAAGGAATACCTAGGAAAGGTAAGTATATAACGGTCTGCTGCTGGGTCACAGGTGTATTAAAACAGGGTAGGACAGTAAAGGTGTATTACAAATGTAGCCGTACACGTCAACTGTAACTGTAGAGCCATGTACAATACTGTCAATGTGATATTGCTGAAGTAATTGGATTATGATGATGTTGCAACTCTAAATGCAATTTAAGTTTATGGTTATGGTTTGTTGTAGAGCAAGTGTCATTACGGCATATCTCCCACATTCCGATACCTTATACTTCTGTAGTTCAGTATGTGTTTAGAGTAGTAGTTGAATCCTATCAGCAACCAAATAAAGTTACTGTCAGTATATATATGTTATAAATAATACCATGTGTGGAAGTTATGGCTGCTATATGTAGCTGTCTGTCACCATAGAACATGCGAAATGTGATGCTAGTGCTTTAAGTGGCAATATTGTTGTAACAGTGAAAATGTATAATATGACCTGTTGTGTGAATGCAACTGCATATGTAACATAGTACAGATAGTGTCTGCATGTATAATTCATAGTATAGTTATCATGCAGTGTGAGCTGTGGAAGAGTTGTGTTAGAAGGGGTTAGCAATGTTTACATGGTGTCTTGGAAGTGCAGATAGCACGTACCTATGTCAGTGACCAGTATATAATGTATAGGTCCTTTATGCATGTAGTGCTATAAGAGCATGTTTACACTATAGGAAGGTTGTAATTATCCTCATGTAGTGCATACATAATTTTGTAATGTTTAAAATGTTATTAACTTATAGGCGTGCTGTGATAAGATCGCTGATCAGCATGCACTGAGTTATCCCAGAGTAATTGGCACTAGTTATGGCACTGTAATGTCACAAAAGGAATGGTCGATACTATGCATAGATGGCTACCAGTACTATCTGGAGAAAAAAAACAACACCTGTTGATACAAGTGAAACGGGAAATTGTGATCATTACGTATAGATAAATTGCAGGAGACTATTTAAAGAAACTAACGTACATCTTCTACACTTGAAAATTATACTGGAGCAGTTAGTCTTAATACTATTATAGTAGTATCACTGCCACAGATAGAATAACTTCCTCTCTGTGTACAGTGAACACCCCGCCAGGAGTGACAGCTGCTACATTTACTAATCCCATGGTATCTACTCCCCCCTTACTCTTACCTTCTCATCCTATTAGCAAATAAAGTTAACTTTATGTTATATCTATTAGCTTGACTTGGGAAAACTGGCAAATTCTATGTTATTGTACCTAGGTTGCATAATGTTAAGGCACCTACCTGTCTCATAGATAATGATTTTTTTTTTGCACTCGTCGCCATCTCTCTGTTGCTCGGGCTCACACCTGTCCCCTGCCCTACCCCCACTTCCACCCACCCCACTTCAATTATGTTTATACCCTCCTTATTCCTCCCCATTTTTCTCATATGCCAGTCACATGCCATCCCTGCTCCTCTCCTCCTGTTAGGTCATATATTTCTTCACTACCTATCACTTCCTTAGAAGTAACCAGTAGTTATCCATTATCCCTAGCACACTACACCTCACAATAAACCCACATTCAAACTCTCTACACCCCCTCAAAGTCTAACAATGCTACTTTATCACATAGTCTGTCACCTTGCTAATTGCCACTTCTCTACTTACCTCATTCACTGCATTACACATTACAATTCTCTCATCATCCACATTAGTCAATGCAACCCAATCAACCAACACTCACCAAACCAATATAATAACTCTGCACCTCTACAGCAACTCATTCACAGACTTATTTGCAGTCAAGTATTTATCCACCCAGCCAACTCCTAACTTATTTCATAAATATTGAAATTACTCTCAAAATGTACCCACGTATTCCAGTGCAATTTACCTTTACTTATGCAAGCTGGTGACATGCCCTTTAACCCTGGCCCATACAGTAGTCATACTCCCAGTCAATTCCACCACAAAAAAACTCCTACCAACAAAACTGTGTGATTTACCCCCATAGCAACTGTGACCTCCTAATCTTAAATATCAACTTAAGAAGTATTCTAAACAAACTTGAGGAATTCCACGCCATCCATAGGCTGTATAACTCTGACATAGTTGTTTTAACTGAAACCTAGTTAAGACCACACATCAAAGATAGTGAACTACTTACCCAAGGTTACAGTATTCATAGATTAGACTGGCTTAACAAGTGAGGTGGTGGCATTGCAATTATCTATAAGGACACACTCACTCTAGAAAGATTAGATAAATACCCCTCCAATCCAAATAGCTCAGAAGTACTTGTAACTAGCCTACAACTAAACAATAAAAAACACATCATAATGTTTGCAGTCTACATACCCCCTGGTGACTTCATCAATAATCAGAAATCTCCTTAATTGGGCAGCAACCTGTTTCAACCAAGAAACGGTCATCACTGGTGATTTCAATCTAGACTGATCTCTCTGTTCTTCTGAAAACCCATCAAATTATATAAACCTTTTTGACTTTACCCAACTCATCATCACCCCAACTAAGATTGACAAACACAACAAAAAACAATCCAAACTTGACTATTCTCACTAATATACCCTCCTTATGCCCTCACTATGGGTGTTATTACAGACTCACCTGCCTTGTAAGACAAAAAGTAAACCCTAAAAGATCCATGATATACAAACACATCCATAACACACAGAATTTCTCAACAGACATCTTTAACTCCCTCTTGAAACAAATTAACTGGTCCCCACTAAAATATCTGCAGCTAGATAATGTTTTCCCTGTCAGTTTTTTTATTATCATTTTATTATTTTTGGCCATTGAGTGATGCAATGCTTAGGGCAATCATGGCCAGTGCAGGAATGAATGGAAGTTTTGGCTCTGCTTATATTGTTTGCGCAGCGAGATAAAGGGAGACCATAAGAATGATTAGTAAAATAAGGGAATGCCATGTAACCATTTGAGTGATAGCATTGCTGCAGTATGAGTATGTGGGATACACCTGCTACTTAACTGTCTCAGTGGCAGTAGGTGTCAGTTCAGTTAATGCAGTGATATATTACTTTTGGAGCCAGATGGTACTGAGTTCAAATACAGCTGTATCTGACACTTTTAACTACTTTTGCTTTACCATTGCTGTACATTGATGTGCAGTGCGCACCATTGTGCAGTAAAGCATTAAAGAAAAGAATTGGGGAAGATAGGACAGTGGTGAAATGGGGAACAAGCAGTGGGAAGAACAAATGGAACGCAGTACAGGAGTGTGCAGGAGTGAGGTAGGATAGAACCATAGCTATCCATTTTAAGCATTTATTTATTTATTTGACATTTGTTGACTGGGTTAGTCCGACTGGGCAGATGCCCTTTTTCAGTGCAGACCCAAGGAGAAAAGCTCCAAAAAAAGTTACAAATTATAAAGGAGGCACAAATATGTACAAGATAATAACAGTCAAGGTTAAATTGCACATTTAAGCAGGAGTAACAGTGTACAAATAGAGTTTCTGTTTTACAGGTTAACAGATGAGTGAGTTACTCCATACATATAGTCACATAGTAACAGTAATGTTATTTGATAAATACTCGGAAATGACTGTCATAATAAGGTTACCTGACAAGTACAGGCAGAAAGAAGGCAGTATAGTAGAAGGGAAAAGGAGAATAGGAAGGATTTATTAAGTAGGGTCCTTGCAGGAGCAGATGCTAGAGTGAAATTGATTGTCTTTTAGTGTTTTCTTAAACTGCATGGTATTAAGAATAGTTTTTAAATGGGGGGTGGGTGTGTTCCAAGCAGAGAAAACTGAGTAACTATAGAGAAGTTTACCAATATTTTTATTGAGTTTATAGATCCGCAGTAGGAGTTTATCAGAGCTTCAGAGAGTATGGGTTGGAGTGTAAAGTGAAATTATATTGGAGAAAGCAGAACATGAGAGGGGTTTGTTTATGATAGAATGAGTTAAAGTAAGCTGAGGCAGCAGGAGCTGGTGAGGCAATTCTAGCCATTGCAGGTATTTTAATGATAGAAAACGATGTGAGTTGTAAAATTGGTTAGAGGCAAATCTAGCTATTTTTATTGTAGGTGGACCTGAGTTTTTTTTTTTTTGAGATTTGTTTGGAGATTAGTAAAGATTGGGGTGGCATATAGTTGAATGGGTATTAGATAGGTTTGTGCTTGGTTGATTTTGGATTTGTCAGGAACCTTTTGTTTCTCTACAGCAAGCCAAGTTTCTGATGAGTTTTCTTGATGAAGTTTTGGATGTGGAGATCAAATTTTATTTGGTCCATAAAGACCCCAGGTAGTTTAGTGTGGAGTTCAACTTTAATAATTGTGTTGTTGAGGGAAGAGGCAGAAAAGATAGATTTGAGGTGTTGGAGAGATTTTTGGAAGAAGAGGAGGAGTTTGGTTTTATTTGGGTTAAGGAGGAGTTGATTAGATGTTAGCCAATTGAATGTATCCGGTTGTCTAATTTCTGGGTGCTCCACTTATCCAGTTTGCACACTGCAGCACTTTGCGCAAATGAGATAAGCGCAACCAAACCTAACATTCTTTTTCTCTGGTTTCTGTGTTTGCACTAAGCGGCACATCACTCAAACAGTGGCCAAAAACAAACAAAAAAAGTAAAAAAAGGTAGTAATAGTTGAAATGAAGAAAAGCAATGTATGACATACACAGTAGAAAATGTTAGTACACACTAGCTATTTCTACATAGGTCTGGATTTCAAATCTCACTGCAATGCACCTTCAGAAAACAGGATGGGTGCCTTATCCCTCACTGCCACACAAAAAGCTTTGCAGCAAAGAACTTGAAGTCATTTTCACACAATCAATTGCAACAGAATGTACACTGATATCAAACCATAAACTATTTATATATTTATTACATTTATTATATTTTGGATGTAATGTGCTTAGTGATCACACAACCTGTTATGATTAATCCTTGCAAATATACAGCTCTGTCTTACCTTTCTGTGTTTCCTGGTCATTCATCAGTTATCTGACTAGTACTCTGAGACATGCAGTGTGTAAGCCGTTGTATATCACTGACCTTAACATATGTGAGAATATTAACTGTGATAATATGATATGATATGCAGTTGCCAACAACTGAAGGGAAAGTTAGATGGCACAAACAAGCATATAATGCTCTTTGTTGGAGTGGGGAGCAAAGGTGAGTTACTGTTATGGCACATACAAGGATACACTGTTCTTTTGAGGGGGGGGAAACAAAGCTGAGTTACTGTTATGGTACAAACCAGCATAGACTGTTATTTTGGGGGGAGCAAAGGTGAGTTACTGCTATGGCACAAACAAAGGATATGTTTCTCTTGCTACTCTCCTTGTTGTGCATCTTGCCTGTTGTTTGATCTTGTTAGGGTTGTTAAGTCAGAAACAGCAATGCGTATCATTACTAATTTATCTGTTTAATGATTACCCAGTACAAATGTATTGTGCTAAACTGAGGACATTCAGTGATCATTAGTATTTTTGATAGGTATGACTGTGTGAATCTTTGATGCCTGAGGCCTGCTACTTACTAATGGACACATATAAGTCAAATAAATCTCAGCTGTCGCATGTTAAAGTAATTTCTGTACAAATCTCTAACCTTATACTTGTTTATTGTACCAAGTGATTAAATACAAGGATATGCTATATTATTATTAAACAATACACTCCAGGTTCAGGACTTAGCTTGTAAATGCAGCAGTTGCCACAGTGTTAGTTCAGGGCTGACTGTGTCTGATGCAAGCAGTGCGCAGCCAATACATAGGTTCATAGGAGTGTACTAGGCTAATAGCTCTAGACCCTTTAAAAGCTCAGCCAATAGGATTACCCTGGAGTTAGTTTCCAGTGCCTCTATTGAGCAGAGCCACTGAAGTGATCCCCGGGTGAATTTTCTATTTCCCATCCACTAGTCAAGATTTCTGTTGAAGAGAGCTAGTGAGGTGCTCTGCTTGATGTGTATTGGAAGTCTATTCCAGAGCATAGGCAGTCTCTGGGTTAAGAACCTGTCCCTCCAGCATGTTCTGTTGATTGAGGTGATAAGGCTGAGGTCTCAGGAGCATGTGGTGTGGAGGGATTGGGATTTGTTTAGATGTAACATATCTGACAGGGTTGGGTCAGACATGGCTTTGTAAGTCAAGGAGAGATTGCTTCTGAGTAGGCGATATGAGACAGAGAATAGCTAGAGTTTTTCTTTTTAGTTTTTCCGTGTAGGACATGTGTTAAGGCCCAGTATCCTCTTTGTGATGTACCTTTGTGGTCTTGCCAGTTGTTGCAGGTGTCTGGTGAGTTACATGCCAAATGAGGCATTGTACTCCATGATTGGTCTTATGAGGGAGGAGTAAAGAGAGGGAGAGACAATGACCTCCTTCTTCCTGGATCCAAAACCATTAGTAATGAAATATGCCACATAGAAGGACTTTCTGACCACAGTGGCTATGTGGTGGTCAAAGGAGAGGTTGCTGTCAACCTGTGTTCCCAGATCTCTTATGACGCCTTCAGTGTTTATTGGATTGCCATCAGTGGGGTAATTTATGGGAATCGAGTTTTTTCCAAAGGGGGTGATGACACATTTTTTGGCATTGAGTTTAAGGCCATGGTTTTGGCACCAATCGTTGGTCTGGATGAGGCCTTTTTGTAGGATGTCTACATCACTTGGGGAGTTAATAATGGCTCCCAGCTTGCAATCGTCTGCAAACTTGGTCAGCCAGAGACTCTTCATGTTGGCCTGGACTTCAGAGTAGTAGATGCCAAACAGGAGGGGACAGGGGACCGATCCCTGTGGGACTCCACTCATGACTGGTCGGCAGTCTGACCTGGAGTCTGCTACTTTCACACTATGGGTTCTATCTGTGAGCCAGTTTGCCACCCACCTAGTGATATAGGGGTTGATGCCTAGTTTAGGGAGTCTATCTATGATTCCTGAGTGGGGAATGGTATCAAAGGCTTTGGCCAGATCAAGGTAGGCTGTATGAACTACTTTTCCCTCATCCACAGCTCTGGTGACTGACTCGAAGAAGTCAACAAGGTTGTGCAGGCATGATCTACCCTTCACAAAGCCAAATTGTGTGGGATGCAGAGTTTGGAGATTCCCTGTATCCTTATTTATTAGGTCCATGATGATGCACTCTATAGCCTTACGTATCAGAATCGTCAGGCTAATGGGGCGATAGTTCCCAGAGTCTGTAGTTGCTCCCCCTTTGTGGAGAGGGATGACTGTAGCAGTGCGCCATTTGGTAGGGACAAAGCCTGCGGTGAGGCTGTGATTGAATAGGGCACATAGGTGTGGTGCCAGTTCATTTTGCAGTTCATGTAGAAAACAGCCAGGGATATTGTCAGGTCCCATGGAAGTTGCATTCTTGGCCTTGGACAGTGCAGTTTTAACCTGCACAGCAGTAATACATGGGTACGTAAAGCCTGTGTGAGTTGTCTGGCATCAATGTTACTATATGTATGTGAGTAGGAGGAAGGTTTTAGGCCCCTAGGTAGTGAGTGAGTGTGCTCTGCATTGTTTCTTAGTCAGTGTGAGGGCATACTGAGCATGCCTGTATCTGCCTACACCCACAGCATCTGGTGGTTCCTCCTCTGACTCCTCATCTTTGTTTAGCTGTGGTGACCTTGGCATTTATTTATTTATTTATTGACATCGGTCTTTGATTCCTAGACTAGCTCTTTTGCTGCTGTGCATCCCGGGTGCTCCACTGTCTGTACTCATTCCTTGCAAAAACAGCCTGTCCTGCATTAGAATTAAGAACCTGCCCTACCTGATGACCTGGACACTCTATTTTAAAATTTGCACCTGCTGTCTCTTCCTAGTCAATGAATAGAGGCTAACCTCTCCCCGAACTCATCCCCTCAAGGAAGCAAGAAACCTTGCAAACAGCCTGTCCTACTCTCAATTTTAAAAATTGCACCTGCTGTCTCTTCCTATTCAAGGAATAGAGGCTAACCTCTCCCCGAACTCACCCCTCAAGGAAGCAAGAAAGTATGTTATCTGCTATATGCAAATGTTACTTTGTCTAAATAATTAATGTATATATTATCCTTCCCTGCCAGGACAGCCAGCAGCCTTACACCTCTTATCTTTACCTCCTCCCTTCCCCCTTCTTGGCTTCACTATTTCTCTCCTGTACTACCAGATCTACTCTTTACCTTCCATGAACCACTGTAGCTGTATAGTTTTTGCCCACTAGATGGCACCCTTTTCCCCTCTATATCTTTCCTACTGACTCACATTAGAAAGTCTTAGGAAATTTTTTTACATTACTTATTTCATTGTAGACCCACTTTAACCTTCCATATTCACTATACTTCACTTAACTACCCTACCTACTCTGGCCTTTATTAAACCTATCACCTGCTTTAACTACCTCTACCTAAACTCACCTCTAACAGCATCCCACTGATTGTTTTTTACAGGTTTTCCTCCTTCACTTGTCTCTTCCTGCTCCGTTCGCCCTGCGGGCTCACTCCGCTCCCCTACCCTATCCCCAAATCATACCTACCCCCAGTGCGTCTATCCTTATACCTCTCTAACCACTCCCACTTCCTCCATCAACAAATCAAATCCCATCCCATAACACGGTAAGGTTTTTCCATCTTATACACCAATCCTCCTACTACATTACATAAATCCCACCCACACCCAGTGCATCTATCCTTATACCTTGCTAACCACTCCCACTTCCTCCAACATCAAATCGCATCCCATCATACATTATGTGTTTCCATCTTACACATCACTCGTCCTACTAAATTTACATAACCTCACCTTCCTACACTCCACTCCCAACTTCTTCAGCATTATGTCTCCTTTACACATATCATACCTCAGATCCCTACTTCTGCTCTCAATTCTTCCTTTCCTTCTCCTTCTCTACTTCTTAACTGCCTCTGAACATCTTCATTCCTCTAATTTCCGCCAACCCACTAAACAAACATCCCTTCCTGCTCTACCATCCACCTTGAAACACATAAACATAACATCTACTACCAACTATTTTCATCCACGGTTTCATAGAGTTACCCATACTACCTATAAACACTACCATGTTAAGAGAGCACATGACATACTAAATCCTTCTCTTATTCACACATATAGACTACACCTTCACCTCCTACTAGATGGTGACATTCACCTCAACCCCGGCCCCTTGAAAATATCCTAAACTGGTTCTCCACTAACTATCCTCAAGAAACCATTGTACAAGGTGACTTTAATATCGACTGGAATACCTGCAATTCTGATTACCCTACCAACCACATAAACCTACATGGCTTCTCTCAAACTATCACCTTACCTACTAGAATTCATAAGCCAACCAACAAAAAAATCCACCCTAGAATTGGATCCTTATAAATACTCACTTCCCAAGCTATATGGCAGGCATCCTCCCTGATGACATTAGTGATCACTCACTAACCTATTTAATTCGACAAAAGACCTACACACCAAGCCCTACAACCTTCAGAACTACTCGCTCCAATAAACATTTTAACCCTGAACACTTCCAAAATGAACTGAGAGTTTGCAACTGGACACCCTTAAAGCACCTCCAACTAGAGGAAGCAGTGGCATACTTCAATACTAAGTTCCTTGAAATCCTAGACTACCATGCCCCTTCTTGTGCCTTTAGGAATAGCACCAAAACTGCACCTTGGCTTACAAAGGAAACTAAACAAAAAAATGTTATAACAAACAAACTTTAGGACAAATGGCGCTCTTCTAGAGACCCATCTGAGCGCTTAAAATTTCAACAGCTCAGAAAATCTACTAAAACTTCTGTACTATTAGACAAAAAAAAACTTCTTCTTTCAACTTCAACAAGCCAACCAACAAAATCCTCAGAAAGTTTGGTCAGGAATCAAGAGACTCCTTCATCCAGGCTGCTCTAAGACACCCACCCCATCCAGAATTACCCAAGATACTGCGAAACATATTGCTGACTCATTTAATAACTTCTTTACTGAAGCTATCCAGTCTCTTGCTAACTCACTACCTCCAATATTCTCTACTTCACCCCCACCCTCCTATACCCCTCCACCCACTTTCCAACTCCAACCAATCCCTACATCCCTCATCTGTACCCTCCTTCAGAAACTCAAACCCTCTGCCCCTTCAGCTGACCTCTTACCAGCTAAGTATCTTCAAATAGCAGCCAAAGTTATTGCTTATCCTATCTTGATCCTAATAAACTGAACCATTAAAGAAGGCACCATCCCATCTATCTGGAAAGTCTCACACATTATCCCCCTACATAAGGGTGGCAACTCAAATGAACTTTCCAACTATTGTCCTACTCTCACCCATAGCTAAAATCATGTAAAAATGCATCCACCACCAACTACTAGACCACCTTCTCCTAAATGGCCTACTAGCCAACTCTCAGGATGGCTTTCGACTCTTCCATAGCACCACTACTCCCCCCTGTCATTTTCTGACCACATTAACAAAAACTGTAACAACTGCACACTGTCCTCTGCTATCTTTATTGATCTTTCAAAAGCATTCAACATGGTTAACCATCAACTACTGTTGAATCTTCTCAAGCCCCTCTCACTAGATACTCAAGCACTACAGTGGTTCAAGTCCTACTTAGATAACAGGCAAAAAGCAGTGCTTTGGGACAACACCCTATCTGCCCCTCTTCCTGTCACACTTGGTGTACACCAAGGATCTATTTTAGGCCCTCTTCTGTTCTCCATCTTTATAAATGATCTATCCATTAGTATCCCTCAAGCTGTAACTATACAATACGCTGATGACTCCGCATTAATATCCTCAGCTACAGAGCCTTCTGAACTGCAGTCCCTTACCCAAAATGTCTTTGAGCTTGTAGAAGATGTTTTTTTACAACGCAGTCTCCTCCTCAATGCAAAAAAGACTAAACTTCTAATATTTACTCCTACACATAAATCTACCCCATTTCACTTCTCTGTCAAATCCAAAAACGGCACAGTCATTTCTCCTGACACTTCTACCAAACTCTTAGGAGTCACTATTGATAACAGCCTTAACTATGATACTCATATCAACTCCAAATAAAATCAGTTAACCGTAAACTAGGCTCCCTCTACAAAATCAAACCCTTCCTCACTCCCTCAGCCAGAACTACTATTGCCCTTACCCACCTTATCTCTACTCTCTTTTATGCCTCTCCTATATACACCAATCTATCTAAAACTAACCTCAACAAGCTTGCAATCTCCTATAATAGCATTGCCAGATTTGCTACTGGCTCCCCCTTTAGAACCCACCACTGCCAAAATCTGAAGCAACTGGGCTGGCTTGAGCTGCACAATCAGATTTTATTTCAGCAACTAATTATTACCCATAAAACCCTGTATTATCCAGGTAAAACACCAATTCTCACAAATCTTATCAGCCCAAATAAGAATCTTAGAAATCTACGCTCAGCCCACAAACTACTGGTTTCTGTACATAAACCCTACAATAAAGCAGGTGATTCCCTCTTCTCTAATGCAGTGGGTAAAAGCTGGAACCTACTCCCTTCTGAACGTACCTCTCTCTCCTCTTCTACACTTTTCAAAAAGAAACTGAAAGTATATCTAACTAGTCACTGGCTCTGTCCCTGTACTAACCCGGACTAATATTCTCTCATCCTGTTGTCATTATCATCTATGTCTTCCTTTGCTTTTCCACCTCGACTCAGTTTTCTCTTTAAGTCCACTATCTCTTTGTCGGACTTATTTTTCCCAAGATATACATAATGAACTTCTTATTTATTTATTTATTTATTTTTAGTTTGATTACCGGGGAAGTCCACTGGGCCAGAACGTGCCCATTTTCAGTGGAGGCCCGGGAAGAAAATATCCATAAGCAATATGAATACAATAAAGGTTGCATAATGTTAAAGGTAAAAATACATGTATAAATTCATACATTCAGGAAAAGCAAATGCATTAAATGAATATCATAAACACAATTAAAGACAATAGATAACACACTTTATAGGTATTTCCATTCAGAGCAGCAAGTTTCAACTGTCTGTAATAAAGGATCTGAGGTTATTAGATATTTACAATATTTACATACTTGGAGTCAAGAAAGAGAAATTGCTTAATCCGAGAATGTTAGCTTAAGTTTGTTTTAGGAGAATAGAAAATAATAGTGTGAGGGTAGTGTGGAGGAGTATAGAGGGCTCAGTGGGGAAATCCCCTTGAATTTATGTAGGGTGAAAGCAGGAACATTTACGTTTAGAAGACAGGTAAGAGAAAAGTTGGGTCTTGAAGGATTCTGAGTTAGGTATAGTCCTAAGTGAGGGAGGGAGAGAGTTCCATTTCACGCCTAGAGAGAAAGAGAGAAGGAGCTGGCCTGCAGGACGTTTGGGTTTGGGGATAGAGATTATCCCCTGTCGCTCTGTGTATCTACCCCCCCAACCAAATTTCTCCCAACTCTGTTCTCTTTTAAACTAGTCTCTCCTGCTGCTCCTTACTTATAACTTTGTTGTGGAATCTCCTCATCCTTCTAAATACTTCCTTCCCACAGAGATTGGCCGGGGGGGGTGGGGGTGGGGGGGTGTACAAAAAAAATCTTATTTTTTTCCTACTGTCTTATAGCACATATGCTTATTTACTTTGTAGCACATGTTTTGTATGACTAGTATCTTTAACTGAACTTTGATGTCTTGAAGCTGAATTATTAATGTGCTGTATATTTTATGTGGAGCTTTTCTCCCCGGGCCTCTACTGAAAATGGACATATATCCAGTTAGACTAGCCCGGTCAACAAATGTAAAATAAAATAAAATAAATAAACATTTGTTAACTGGGTTGGTCCAGCTGGGCCAGTGGCCTGTTTTCAGTGGAGACCCAAGGAGAAAAGCTCCAGTTACAAAAAAAAAATAAGGATTACATAGGTAACAAAATAGAAAGTAGCAAACCAAGTGACACTGCCAAAACATATTAGTACTAATTTGATCATAGTCAAACATATTTAGATTACCCTAAGAAAAAAATCACAATGAAATAAATAGGTGAACTGTTTTTGATATATGTACAAACAGATTATTTACAAGTGATCAGATTTATTGCCTAGGCTTCCTAGGGCGGTATATTATTTATTATATTAACATATATATATTATATTACGACATTGCCGGTGGGATGCGTGTCCCTTCTCCTTGCTGATCCTGCTGCAGCTGTTTCCTCAGGATTATGTTGTATAGCATGGCACATACTGTGAAAATATCTGTACATGTCTGTGGATTGTACTGCAGGGCTTCCCTGATGTATCTAGACACTGGAACCTTGACTTCAGCAGCCCAAACACATGCCCCGTGGCATTTCTGGTTTGAGCATGTCTCTCATTATGGCATTCTTCTGTGGGTGTGTGTGCATTTTTGATGGGTGTCATCAGCCACAGTTCCAGTGCATAGCCAGCATCCCCCAGTAAATGACTCTGTAGGATACGCCCCCTAGCAGACATCTGGTACAGTTGGGAGGTGCACCAGAAATGTGAGTCTTGATAACTGCCAGGGTTGCCAGCACACATGTTCAGGATAATTCTCTTTGCATTAAACACAACCTGGCAGTTGACAGAGTGGTAGCCCTATCTGTTAATGTAAAGCCTACCCTGTTCCCCAAGTGGTGCCATAATTTCTACAGGAATGCAATCTATGGTATCCAGTAATTCAGGGTAGTGTGATACCCAGTAGAACTATTGCACATTTCTGGCCCTCTCCTCAGAACTACAGGGAAAATATATGTGCTCCCTGGCATGTTAGAGCTTAGCTAAGAACCTAAGGGCTACACATATCTTAGTTTCCACTGGGATGGGTTCCCTCAGTTGGCTCTGGCTCTGAGTTGAGGGCAGCAGAGTTCCTGTAGTGTGTCCCTGTCCACCCTGTAGCGATCTACAATTTCCACGTCATGTATGTTGTAAAAAGTTAAATGGGGCCTGAAAACTCTTTTCTTTCTAGGCTTAGGCCTATTGCTAGCAGTAGCAGCAGCATTGGCTTCAGCCTCTAGCACATACAACATTCTGTTTGTAGACTTTCTGCGTCTGTACACCAAAAGGTTTGAAATCCACAGGAAAAACCAACATGGAGTCTACATGGATGCTTTATAGCTTGTTGAATAGCTCCACTGTGTTGGATTGGTTGATTAGCATGTAGTTCAGCTGCTTATGGTATAATTAGTGTCTGTGCATTAATAATCTACACCATATAAAACGGCAACCCTGTAGATAGCCAAATTGATGGTGAAGAGAGTTGTATTTGTTTGGAAGACTGCAAAAATACTTTTTCTTTAGGCTGTATCTGTACAGACGAGTGTTGAACTTTAGCAGGTGTGCTACCATTTTGTCACCTGCATACTGCATATGCTGGAATGTATTTAAGAATAATGTGAAGCAAAGGCTTTCACACTTTTATCTGTATGCAATCGTTAGAAGTATACTGATGGCATGGGCATGTTTGTCAAGCCATAGCAGAGCTACACGTGATTGCTAATACATGAAAATGGAATGCTGTGTGATAAACATGTACAGATGTTTCAGGGACAGGTCCTTTGATAACACTTTTAGCTTTTAAAAGATGTTTTGTTAGAAAAATGCATAATTTCCCTGGTCTTTTGTGGGGGGAGGAGGCAAAGATGAGTTACTGTTATGGCACAAACGGGGATATGATGCTCTTGTTACTCTCCATGTTTTGCATCGTGTCTGTTAGTATTTCACATCTCTGGACTGTTTTATGTTTCTCCAGTGGATAGAACTGACTGACTGCCTTTTCTGTTTTATCTGGAAACAGTTATTTTGTAGTTAGGTGATAGTTATGTGTATTATACATCTGTTGTCTTTTAGGACACCTACTAGTATGTCACTTAGGCGTGTCAATCCACGGAGAGCCCCCCTCAGTGATGCCGAAAATGAAATTATTGTGGATGGGTTTTGGCAACATGGTGTTTTTCTCGTGGAAAGGGGACGGGGAGGTATGCCACACAGGATGCTACTATGGAAGCAGATTGTCCAGGATCTCAATGTCCTGGGTGGCTATGGCAGAAACTAAGAACAGGTGCGTCACAGGGCCACCGACATGAAAACTGCACAGAGGCGAGCAGCTGCAGTGAGCCATGACCAAATGGCTACTAGTGCAGAACCACCACTAACCCCCCCAGTGAACAGTTCATGGCCAGTATCAGAGATCCAGACAGCTCCCAGGACAGTACAGTACAGCATGTACTGGATGTGTGCGCAACACATTCTGCGACAGCCAGCATGTCTTAGGAGGGCCTTCCATGTAGGCTTTGTTATCTGAACAGTTGAATAATGTTGTATAGTAAAACAACTGAAATGAATAAGTTAGTTCTATCTCACATACCTTGTTTTACGGGGGAGTTGAAAATTGCTACAGTTATAAGCTTAGGTTGTAGTTGTCAGCCACGTTTTTGTTGAAAGTTGACTTAATGCGCATATAAAGGGGTAAATGTATTACCCCCTGTGTTACTATTAATTGTGATGATGTTGCCCTTAACTTCTTCCAGCACCATATGGACTACAACATGGTATGTCTTCTGCAGATGGTAAGTCAAATATTTTTATGTCAGTACTGCTGAGCTATTTAAAGAAATATAGCGGGTGATTTTGATCTCAGACCTGTTGTGTGTATTGCTATACTGCCTGTAATAGTGGCAGCACTTTTATTTTGTTAGCATTTATTGCAGTATAGTAGTGCAGGTATTAATATATTCCTGTGTTATTTGCTTTTTATCACAGGTGATCATGACAGTGGGAGTGTGGGTCCTGTGCCACCTGATGCCAGTGCATCAGCAGACTGATGATGATGGTGGCCAAATTGAGGGAATGTCAGGGGGTGTAGAGAGGTTGAATCTGACACAGAGGTTGATATACATCCATCTCCTGCATTTCCATTGGACACAGCCAGTAGGCCTATGCCTACCCAGTCCACTGAGCCCACAGATATTGGACATGTAGAGGGCAAGGACATTGGTCAGGGAAGTGTGGCTACTGCAGCTTGTGTGGGCTAGGTGACAAACAGGTGGATTGATAGGGGTGCTCAGAGAGGACTTGCTGTTCCTCCTCCACCTGATGCAGGTGTCACCTCCTATGCTACTCAATGTATGTTTAGGGCTGTCATGGAGGCACAGACATGTTCTCATAGGTGCTCCAGACAAATACTCAGGGTTGTGAATGTGGCACAATCTGACATGCATGACTGCCTCCACCATGTTGCCGATTCAATGGATCGGATTAATGACACGTTGGAATGATGGGTATCTGTGATGGACCAAAGTGTGTCTGTCCTAGAATGAGCAGTATCTGTGATAGGACATCTGCTGGGAGGGGAACGGCATCCTCTTGGTCCTAGGTCAGCCACATCATCTAACAATGAATGTAGAAAATAAAAAAAAACACCACTGAACAGCACTAGTACCGGAATACAATTTAATTTAGTAAAATAAAATCACAGACTTAGTGCTTTCGCCCATCCAAATGCTAGGGCATCATCAGAGTAAAGAAACATTGAACCACCTAAGCTTAAATAATGAATAACCAATCAAGTGATCGAATTAAACATCCAAATAGGCAAGCAAATGAATAAGTGAATAAGCAAAGATCGCTTATATACAGTAACTGATTCAGCAGCAATATTAAAATTCCTAAGCATTCTAATTTACATTATATGCCCATTTTAAAACAAAAAAATGTAAATAATTAATGTCCATAATTGTTTAAAAAGCTTTTAAAACTGAATTGTTTCACCTAATTAAATATTTGGTCTGATAGTTGCCTATGCATAATAAATAAACATTAATTAAGTTTAAAAAAATGTTTTAAATTTTTTACAAAATGATCAACATATAATTGTTTATTACCTAACAACCTGTTGCTATAATACTATTTATCTTAATTAAACTAAACTAAATATAAAAAAAAAGGATCACAAATAGCCATTCAAACCTGCATTGCCCATAACTTTAAAATACTAGTAATAGAACAGCAATGATTGATACCTGATGATTGCTTAGCATTTAATCTCAACTGCCAAAATGCCTCCCTAACTTCCAATAAGGTTTTAAAATCACCACCCCTTTCATTCTCATTTACTTTGTCAAGTACAAAGAACAAAATCTTTTGAAATGCAAACAATTCATTGAGTGCACATATAAAGCATTCCTAGTCTTTTTGTTTTTTATGTCCCTCGTGTTCTGCAGTCCGTTCCTTAATCTTTCAAATAGTCACATCATCTGCTGTCAGCCAACGTGGCCGTGCCCGATCATGCTGCCATAGTGGCAGTACTTGCACTGTGCTCAATCAGTGAGTGTGCGGTCCATACCCAGATGTGGCAGGCCATGGGGTCATGGTCCTGGGTGTGTCCATGAAGGGAATTCATTCAGCAGACATCGGTTACATGGGCGTGAATGTGCCTGTGCAACTCCTGACAGAGCCAGTTGTCATGCTCCGGAATGACAGTGATGAACTATCACCTTTACCATGCATGGCTCACACCTGTCTGATATACTAAGATGCAGAGCTAGCACAGAGCTTAGCTGTATTCATGCAGACACTCACACCGATTTCACTTGGAGGACCCCTACAGACACACACAAAACAGTTAGTCATTTTGTCTCACTGGCCATTTATAGTTTTATCATAATATCTGCCTTCTTCCCCTTCTTACTCACACACACTCACCAACCTTTTGTGTCAGCTTGGGCTTCCTGCCCCACCCCCTCCACACACAATACCCTGTGAAAGTGATGATAACTGTGCCATATCCCTGTTTTCTATCTTTTGGATTCAGGGATACAAAAACTGCATCTGATGCTCAGGGCATTTAGTTAACTTATTTATTTATTTATTTTACATTTGTTGACCGGGATAGTCTGACTGGATACATGTCCATTTTCAGCGGAGGCCCGGGGAGAAAAGCTCCAGAGTATACATAATAAAACATAGCAATAAGGGCAATATAACAAAAACAAAGGTGAACGTAGCAATGCAGACAAATACAAGTAAGCAATTACAGTTAATATTTTGACATTCAAAAGTAGACAGTTTCATGACATTTGTAAGCAGTAGTATAGTAAGGAGAAATGAAAACACATTAGCACTGACATCTAGTAGATTTTTGTACATTTTTGTACATTTATTAAAGTTGGCTAGCCAGGTTTGTTACAGTGACAGAGCCAGTTTAGTGCCAGATGTTGTTTGAGTTTGGTCTTAAATTCATGTGGGGAGGAGAGCATAGTAATATCAGATGGGAGTTGATTCCATGTTCTACCTGCAGAGTTTGCCAAGAGAGATACTCCTGCTCTGTTGTCGGTTTTGATTGTAAAAATTTGAAGTTTATCAGAGGATCGAAGCAGTCTCTGATTAGTTTGGGCGGTGATACTATTTCTAAGAGCTGGTGTGTTATCTGGATTATAGAGAAGCTTGTTAGCTATGATCAGAAGGTTATATTGTATGAGACTGGGGAATTCTAGCCACCCAAGCTGTTTGAGGTTAATGCAATGGTGGGTTCTGCATGGCTGGCAGTGTGATTGTAACAGATAGTCTGTTAAGTAGCGACTTGTTTAGATTAGACAGAAGGGGGGAAGCATATGTAAGTGTTGAAATTAGGTGAGAGCGGGCAATGGCAATCTTAGCTGGAGGGGTTAGAAAGGCTTTAATTCTATACAATGATCCAAGTTTTTTATTGGTGTTCTTTATTATTTGATTAACATGAAGGACAAATTTTAGGTTATTGTCAATAATGACACCGAGCAGTTTTGTAGAGGGGTCTGGGGAGATAACAGTGCCATCTTTTGCATTAATGGTGAAAGAGAAAGTTGCAGACCTTTGAGTAGGTGTGAATAGCAACATTTTAGTTTTTTTGGGATTTAATAATAGCCGGCGATTAGTGAGCCAGTTTTGTACAATATTAAAGGTGGACTGGGTAGCAGACATTCAAATCTGAGGGAGATGTGGCTGAGCAAACCAGAGTGGAGTTGTCAGCTTAATAGATACAGCTGACGTTTGGGATGACAGTATATGTCATTAATAAAAACTGAGAACAGTAGGGGCCCTAATATGGAGCCTTTTGGTACTCCAAGGGTGTTTGGTAGTAGTATAGAAAGCTTGGTCTGACAACAGCCTGTTGCCTCCCAGTCAGGTAGGAATTGAACCATAAAAGGGCATAGAGTCTAGATTGAATGTTTGCATAGTGTGTAACAAAAGTTGGTGCTCTACCATGTCAAATGCCTTGGAGAGATACAAGAAGAGGGATGAGGAGATGTGATTATTATTGCGGTTGTTGTTTATTGTATTGGTAAAGGCAAGTAGGGCTGATGTAGTACTGTGGTGTGGTCGAAAGCCATGTTGGGTATCAGACATGAGGTGATTTTGGATTAGGTGGTGCATGAGTTGTTTGTGTATACATTTTTCCAATATTTTTGCAAGTGGTGAAAGTATAGCTATGGGTCTATAATTGGAGAATTCAGTGGAGGAGCCTCCTTTATGTAGTGGGATAATATAGGATGTTTTCCAAATGGTGGGAATTTTTGCTTCTGCTATGGTACGGTTAATTAATATTGATAGTGGATAAGCTATAGCATCCACTGATTTTTGAAGGTATTCAGCGGGTAGTTGGTCTCCAGATAGAGTGGTGGGTTTTAATTTTTTGATAAGGGTGCGGATGAGTGAAGTGGGAACTGGTTGGAAGCTAAATGAGAGTCTATCTAAAGGGGTGGTATTGTCAGGCCTGGGGGAGCTAGGAGGAAGTTGGCTAGCTAGGGTTTGAATTGTTTCAGTAAAGAAGCGGTTGAAATTGTCTGAGACTTCTTTAGGAGATTTGTCAATGAAACCAGTGGGGATGGGAGTGGTTGTTTTTCCTGGGTGGAGTAGGTTATTTAGACTAGCCCAAATCTTTTGAGGATTGTTTTGGTTTTCAGTATGGATTTTGCAGTAATATTGTTTTTTGTCATTTAGAATAGCTTTTTTGCTGTCATTTCTGACTTGTCTGTACTTAACATGGTCTAAGGTGTCTTTAGTGAACCGCCAATGAGCCCATAATTTGTTTCTAATATGGATTTTTTGCCTGGACTCTTTGGTAAGCCATGGTGCTGTAGCTGCTTTCGTTCGCTTTGAGCGGACAGGTACATGCAGATTAAGGATTTCTAGAAATTTATTGTTAAAATAAAGTACAGCCTCCTCTAGGGGTAGGTGTTTTAGTACAGACCAGTTGCAGGAGATAAGTTCCTGTTGAAATTTGGCCTAATCAAAGTGTTTTTTGTGCCTGACTTTCCTGAGTATGGGTGGTTGTGAGTTAATAACTTTTTGCTTAACTACATAAGTGAGGAGATGATCACTTAGACCGTTGGGAAAGGTCCCCACAGTGTAAAGTTGGGGATTAATATTTACAAGCACCCAATCAAGTATACTTTCTTTTTGGTTGGGTTTACCTAGCCTGGTATGGGAAGTTATAGTTTGTGTGAAAGCATGCAGATTGATGTGGGTACAGGGGGATTCAGAAGAACAGGTTCCCCAATTTATATTAAGGTCTCCCAGCAGTAGGGTTTCTTGAGGGTAATGACAAGACAGCCAGTAAAGAGTTTCTTTCAGTGTGGCTATGTTATTGCCTGGGAGGATATACATGCAAATAATGTTAATGCATTTACTTTTGTAAAGCTGCAGTTTAGTGGCAAGAATCTCGGAGTTGTTAATCTGAGGTGGCTGGTTTACATCTCTGGTCATGTTCAACTCGGATTTATACGGTATGGCTACCCCACCCCCTTTCCTGGATATATGATCTAGCCTGTGTATATTATAGCCAGGAGGTAACACCTCATTGTCCGGCTTTAGCCAGGTCTCAGATAGACAGAGTATCTCAGGAGAGTGGACAGCCAGGAGAGAATGTAGTTCATGTACCTTGCTATTAATACTCCTAATATTGAGATGGCAGGTCAGAAGAGAGTTAGCTGGTTTATTGATTCTAGGTGGTTGGCTTAGGTTGCAGTTAGTGGGGGTATGTATATCAGAGGTGGAAGGGCCTGGGTTGGGGTGAATGTCTCCACTGAGTATGATACTTGGTCTGTATTTAACTATAAGCCTCAATAGTTTATATAGGAGTTTATAGTATTGTCTAGGTTTGGAAGTTTATAGTATTGTCTAGGTTTGGAGTTAGTGTGTCTGGGGTTGGTAGGCTGGAGGAGTTTATAATGGCTTGAGTTGTTTCCTTTGTCATAGATATGGTTGAAAGTGTGATGCTTTATAGTTGGGGAGGAAATATGCCTTTTAGGGTATTGATGATCTGTAAGCGTCTGGTTTTCGTACGTGGTGAGTACATAGGTGATTAATAGAATGGGTAGTATATAGTAGTGGAACATAATGGTAATTATTGGACAGACACTACCAGTATGAGGTGTCAGAGTGGGAGGAGAAAGTATATAGAGAGAAGTGATAGGATAGAAGAACAGGTAGGAAAGGGAGTAGAAGTAATGGCTGATAGGATAGTTGAGTAGGGGGTGTGGTTAAGTACCTATAAATGTAGAGGTACTGAGGGCGGGTGGAATTTGGGGGCAGGGAGGGAAGCGTAGCGGGGCTCAAACAACAGTCTTCCAAAATGTTAACCATCTCCAATTGTTATTTAAGGTATTGGTAAGTATATGGTGTTATTATAAGCTAAAGTTTAGCCAGTATTTCATTTCTGCTGTCCGTATAGCTGTATTGTATTCTGTTGTATGAATGGAGTGTGGATTATAAATGGTATACTTGGAGGGCTTTTCTTAGCTTGCTAATCAAACTCCAAGTTATGGGTTCAGTGTATGAATTACAGGGCTGGGAGAGGAAAATGGAAGAAAGTAATACAATATCCAGGGATTGATTACAGACTAGGACTACTGCCAGGGGCTGGCTAAGTTAAAGACAGGAGAGAGACAAATTAATATGGGGGCAGACTACAAGTGCCTTTAGACCCAGGTCAGCAGCTTACAGGGAAATAGCAGAGCAGTAAAGTACACATCAGTTGAAGTTCTGACTTCAGGTGGATTATTTGTGGGTACGAGTTTTCAGGAGAGCTTTCTTCATGCAGGTGATACTTTTTGTTGGATATTTAGTGGGGGTCTCCCTATAATAAAACATAGATTAATGATGATAACCTTCCTAGTATAAGCATCTAGGCACCAAACAAGCAAACATTACACATTCACTTCAGTATTAGAGAATACAGTAAAAAGCAGCTCCAGTTCACTCCATAAAACTTAAAAACAGTAATTAACTTCCTATCTGTAATATCAGACAACAGACTAGGTAAACAAATGCTAGACCATGATTTTTGTTAGAAATATGCTTTTCGGCAGGTTTCTATGCTTAGTCACACATTATACTAAGGAATTTAAGTATAAACAGGCTTCAGTTTCAGGCACAACAAGCTAGATACAGGGAATAAAGTCGTATCTAGCTAAAGATCCAAAAGCAGATGAAACAAGATAGATGCAATGCAAGTTTTAACTACTGTATCCAACCTTAAAACAGCAGCGACTTCTAATACAGCACAAAAGACTCAGTAAAAGTGTGCGTTTTACATTTAGAGCCACAGGGAATAAAGTCGTATTTAGCTAAAGATCCTAATATAGATGAAACAAGATAAATGCAAGTTCTAACTACCGTATGCCCTTTAAAGCAACAGCAACTACTAATACAACACAGAAAGACTCGGTAAAAGTGAGCATTTTATATTTAGAGCCACAGATTGCACAAGTGCTATGCGCAGTTTCCAAAACATGTTACACATGCATATCAGTCAAAAACACATGGGGAGTAACTTTAGCCGCTTTTATTAAAGGCTAGTTGCAGCTACAAATGGCTAGAATACCCTAAAAAAGTCTGTTCACCTTTAGAATACGCAGTTACCAAAACACGTTCCCATGCCTAGCAACCAAAACACATGTAGAGTTTCTTTCGCTGTTGTGGTTTAACAATATTAACAGCTAGAAATGGCTGAGACTACCCCAAAAATATGCTCGTTCACAGTTATCATTATGTTTAGGAGGCCAAGGCTTAACACAGTGACAATACAATGTCAAAATGCTGTTTTATTTTCTAATTACATACCAATTACGCGAATCAGGCTGCTGACTGGGGCTGGAAGCACCAGATGTTTAAAAATGGCAGATTACTACAGCTGTTTATGAAACCTTGCATGCATAGAGAAGTAGGAGGAGTTATATTGCTCAAACAACAGTCTTCAGAAATGTTAACTATCTCCAATTGTTATTTAAGGTATTGGTAAGTATATGGTGTTAATGCTTAGTATATCTGCATTTGTGTTGTTGAGAACTGCTCATTGTACCTATGACTTATATTGGCCTTGGAAAGTTAGACAGTTGATAGTATCAGAATTTCCCAACTTTATAGTGAATTTTCTTGTAAGGGCTGTGAATTGAGAAATTGCAATTAGTATCATTATTTTCTAACTTCTCTCTCTAATTATTTTCCTGGGAGAACATATGGTGCACAGCCATCATATGCAGATCTTAGGATTGTATGGCAGCACTGTAGTCAGACCTCATCAGAACAGTAATAAAGTACAATGCTCTCTTTTTGCATGTACCTCAACAGACACATGCAGCAGCTGGAGAAACCACAGGGCTTTCTCAGCAAGATAACACAGGGCCTACAAACCGTGCCATGGTGTATGTGGATAGATTAAAAGCCTTGTCACTGTAATCTGTCTGGTATAGGATGTGGTGATGTCTGCCTGGCCTCCAGGCTAGTGTCTGACCATGCCCTGGTGGGATGACTGCATATCCAAAAATATGACATAGCTGATGACATCAGCATTGTCTTTTGAGAATTTGGTAATACAGTGTCCTACATGCTGTGATAAAAGGTTCTTTGTAATGCCATGTAAGAGCGCTCGTGCACACACACACACACACACACACACACACACACACACACACATACGCATGCACACACACACACACACACACACACACACACACACACACACACACACACACACACACACACACACACAGTTGACTGCAGTGAGAATAGACCCCCTACCTAGGTAAGTACACAGTACTTAATGCTAGCGCCATGGCACATGTCTGACTTTTGAAAGACTGCAGCTGAACTTGTAGCACATGATATCAGCAGGCCATGTGTGAGACAAGATGTTGGCAGGCCTGCATAGGTTCATAGCTTCATTGATGCATAGGAGGCTACTACTATAATGACCCAAGATTCATCATTTCAAAGGAGGTTACTAAGTTAATGGCCTTAGGGCCTTTTCAAGCCTAGCAAATTTGCAACATTGTTACTTATGGACCAAGATATGTAGTCTATATTTGCAAACCCATGATCAGCTCTGGTTGTCCCTAAGAGTAACATAGGTGAAACCTCCAGGGTAAATTTATGATTTCCCATCCAGTTGTCTAAGTTAGCTTAAATAGGGTCATTGAGGAGCTCAGGTTCACATGAACTGGGAGTTTGTTCCATAGCAGTGGCAGTCTCTCAGAGACATATCTGTCTCTCCAGCATGTCCTGTTAATGTTGCAGGCTAAGTTAAGGTCCTTACAGTGAATGAGTCTTGTCCCATTTGATTTGCAGAGGTCCAGCATTTCCATTAAGGCAGGGTTCAAGAGTGCTCTGTAGCCCAGGCAAATGTTGCCTCTCAGCAGTCTATATGATGCAGAGTACAGTGACAGGGCCTTCAGTTCTTCCATGTAGGTCATGTGTTGAAGTCCCTGGATTTTCTTGATGAGAAACCTCTTAGGTCTCTCCAGCTACTTCAGGTGCCTGGTGAGGTGCATGTAAAAGGGAGCATTGTACCATATACATGCAAAATACTCCTGTTTGTGCACTGCTCAGCAGTGCACAAAAGCGAACTGCATTGCTAAAGTCTGACAGTTGGTATTGAGTCTATGAAAGCACCTGCTGCTTAACTGAGTCTGTGGCAGCAGGTGTTAATGCATTGATACTTTCTTTTTTGGGGCCAGATGGTACTGGGTTTGAATCCTTTTCTCTCTCTCTCTCTCTCTCTCTCTCTCTCTCCAAGTGTTACTGCAAACAGGGGAATGGATAAAAATGAATGGCAGATTTGGCTGTGTTTATCTGATGTGCACAAACAGCAGCAGTGTGCAAACTGGCTCACCCAGGAAACAGACAGGACCCAGGCAGCCAAAAATATAAACTGCATGCATTCACTTAATATTATTGAGCATCACACAAACTCACTAAGTGATGTTGCACTGCAGTTAACAACAAGACCTTAAGAATGAATAGTAAGATAGGGAATGTCATGTAACTAATCATGTGGCAGCAGGTGTAAGTGTAAGGCTGGAGTACAGATGGTCTTGGGTTCTAGTACAGGGTGTGCAACCTTTGTTTTAATATTGTGACATTGCAGTTTATAGCAATGAACTGCAACATAGGCAAGTGTTTTCTCAACCTTCTTGTGGTAACAGGTGTGGAAGTGTAGGAGTGTCATACACATGGTCCTGGGTTCAAATACAGCATATTCCTTACACTTATAATGTTGTTCCACTTCCCATTATAGTCACTCTGACTTATAACACTTGACAAAGTGTAGCTATTACTTATAAGTATGAGGGCTGAAGCACTAGTATTGTGTCAGGAATTTATTTAGTTATCAATATATTATACGTTTATTATCAAATATATGACTGTGGGTATACTGTGTACTATATTACTGTAAGTATATTTCTGCTCTTTGGACTGCCATCACCTTCACATTAGTCAAACACACATACACAACTGCCTGTACATCAAATAACCTTGGAATTGTATTGCCTGCCACTGTTGTGCAAACACATTGCAAAGCAGTGTGTACCCCCGAGCACCATGTTTCCTTGATGGTAAGCAGTGCACAGCATTTTCAAACAATGTGCACACTCCCAATTGATGTGATAACTGGAAATGGAGGGGGGCCATCAGTCTCCATTGCTGTTGATCCATGGCTGTCATGACAGGCGTTCGTGGTGATGGTGTGACTTTTAGGGCACATAGATGGGCTATCTAAGAGTCCAGGATTTTTATTGGACTCCTAGTGAAACACCACAGTGCCAGGTTGCTGCAGGGTGACTATTATGGGTCCCAGTATAAATTGGAAGCTTGGGATAGTTTGGCTGAGGCTGTATCCAGTGCCACTGGTACCCTGTGCACTGATGACCAATATAGGCACCACTTGATTGACCTACGTTGGAGGAAGAGGGATACCCTTGATGCTTGGACTGAGGAATATAAGGTGGAGAACATCCCACAGATATGTAAGTATCAACTACAGAAAGTACTTGTGAGACTAAATAGCTGAATATAGGCAAGACTGGTATTCATAATGGTATTCCTTGCTGTCTTTCCACAGCTGACATGGAAAGGAAGTGTAATGGTAGGACCTATGGTGCTAGATTGGTGAGGATGAGTGAGGCATGCGGCATGCATGCAGCAGAAAAATAGTGTCATGGTATCATTAAAAGTTAAAGATAGTTTTTTTGGTATTTTATACAGTTGCATACAGTTGTATCAAATTGAATATGCCTATCTCAACCGTAAAAGCAAATATGCATACATTAACACAAACCAAGCATACAATATTAGATTGTACCACATTTCCCAACTATACAATACTGTTAATTCTTGAATTATGTGGAACTTAAAGGTTTAAAGTAAAAGCTCTATACCAGGAGCACATATGCCCTGCTGTAAACTGTAATCTTTATAACTGGAACACTCATATATACATGTAAAGGAGTACTTTTCTTTAATGCATTATTGCATTATGGTGCTCATCACACAGTAACGAGCACCAACGGTAATATGAAAGTAGTTAAAAGTATTACATTCAGTTGTATTTGAACCCAGTACTATCTGGCCTCAAAAAGAAATGTATCACTGCATTAACTGCATTAACACATGCCACCACAGAGGCAGTTAAGTAGCAAGTGTATTCCAGAGACTCAGTACTAACTGTTAGACTTTAGCAATGTGGCTTGCATTTGCGTACTGCTTAGCAGTACGCACACATATGTGTCATGCATTTGTATATACTTTGCTAACCATCGCACAAACCCGCTGCTCCTTCAGCTATGAAAATGTGTATATTATGTTGTATTACTGCAATTTGCTCTCCATTTCCTTTGTATGACTTGAAAGTACATGTAGAAATGTTATAAACTGAGGGCCCTTTCTAACTATATGTCATATATTTAAAATGCATCCATGTGTTGGCACCCCCCCCTCCAAGCACTACAACCTTGGGGTTTCATTACTTTCTTTCTACACATATATCAACTATACTAAAATGTAATATCAAATGATGTGTCCTATGCAATGCACATCAGTCAGATAACATATAGAACTGCAACTACTGAACCACATGGCTAAAAACCCTTATCTGCCCTTGCAGGAATCAGCATGGACAATATCCACAAGGACATAGGTGACCTTCAGCACTCTTGACCTTACCCATGTTGGTTTTGTCAAGGGTAGATCTTGCTTGTTGAGCCTTGTGGATTTTCTGGATACTGACCCCAAAGACCTGGATGAGAGATGTCTCATAGTGAAAATCTCTCATCTGGGAATTAGGCCATACAGTACTAGATGGAGTGCGAACAGGCTCAATGACAGAACATACACTCTCAAAGTTGGGGACTGCACCTTCACCACCAGTCCACTCACTAGTGGAATACCACAAGGATCTGTGCTGGGCTGTCATCTGTTTGGGAAATACCCCCCTGAAGCACAGGCAACAGTTGATGGCATGTGGTTTACCAAATTTGCAGATGTCTGTTAACTGGACACACACATATAGATTCCCCCAACGATGGTAATATATTACAGTAGGGGCTGACACAAACTGATGATAGGTGAAAAACTCATAGACTGAACTTTATTTTATTTATTTTGACATTTCATGACTGGGTTAGTCCGACTGGACAGATGCCCGAGGAAAAACTCTCCAAAAGATACATACATGGTATAATATTACAGAAAAAATGAAGTATAGCAATAATTACATACAATTACATGCAAGTATATAACAAGAAGTGTGTTCTAGATAAACTGTAACATTTCTTCAGGCCAGAGAAGTTTGAAGTATAGCCTATTTCTTGCAATAAGAGCAGGATTAAAGTAAGGAAGTTGTCAGATGGAGAGGAAAAGGATAAGTTGAAGGAGGGGTTAGTTGTAGCAGAGGGGAAAGGTAGATTAAGTGGGGTCGGGGCAAGAGCAGGTCAATGAGTTTAGTAGGTTGTCTTTTAAAGTTTGGAAGCAGTTTGTGTTAGATACAGGCTGAAAGAAAAAACAATCAGGGATTAGATGTAGGACAGCTCTTGCTGCAGCAGGGGTTAGCAGAGGTCTGGGTAATTTAGCTTACTCTGGTGGTGTATGAGGCGCTGCTAGTATAGAAGCAAGTGGAATAGCAGAGACAAAAGGCAAATTATCAGACATACAACTTATTCAACTGTCGGTCGGACACCAAGACTGCAGGGATCAGGAATGTAGTGTGCGCCTGGGCTTTTGTTTGTAGCTGACCAGTAGAAGTGGGTATCTTTTCACTCATTGTGCTGGCAGGTTGCAAGGCTACAGAATGTAGGAAGAGGAGGGGAGAGGTTAGTTTATAATACCAAGAAATGGAGGTTGTAAAAGGTAGAAAGTTAAAGTTAGGAAGAGAGTGATCTGTAATAGTGTATTTAAAACCTTTCTACAGACAGTAATCGGGTGAGTACAGTGGAAGTCGAAAATGCAGGAAATATAATAAATGGAGTATAGTTAGAAACTTTGATTTTAATGACCGTAACTTTAAGCATATTATTTCACCTTTGTCAATGACGTACCCCTGCAAGTTATGATATACATAGCACCCCCTTAAGATCAAACTCAGTGTTGTGAGAATTGGGAATACATGATGATAGCAATCTACACTTTCATCACTGTGTGCCCATAGTGGTGACACACACAATCTGCACTGTGCACATCATGCATATGGACATCACATCCAAGACCACCGTAGTCATATTTCTGCTATACCCTTATCAAACCAATACTAGAGTACAATGCTCACATCTCTGTACCTCACCAGACACCTGCTGCAATTGGAGAGAACACAGGGTTGTGCTTGGGAGACTCCAAGGCTTCTAAACATAACATACATGGAAAGACTGATATACCCGTCACTGTACTCGGTATCATGCAGGCTGCTGAGATTTGACCTATGACTGCTTTGCAGATCAGTCTCAGACCCTGCCCTTCTGGAAATGATGGACATCTGCAATTCAAATGGCCCAGGTTTCTCAACCTAGCCTGTGATGTAAACAGAACATGCTGGGGAGACAGATATATTCCACAATGATTCACACTCCTCTTTATTATGATCCCCCTGCATGTGAAACAGTGGTCCTTAATGACCCTATTCAAGTGCAACCTTGACTACTTGTTGGGTTATTGTAAAGTCACCTCTGGCCTGGCACCTATATCCCTCATGGACAGGGCCAGTTGGTGCTGCCCACAAACAGGGTCCACTAAAATCGATCACCCAACTATGCTCAATAAGGGTACTTTTGTTTTTATACAGCTAGGCTTCTAAACACCCTAGTGCTATTAGGCTAGTACCCTCATATGAACCTGTGAAGCTATGTGCCTATGCAGGCCTCTTAACCTGTAGTCCCTCACATGGTGTTATCTTGCTGAGAAATTCCTGTAGTCTCTCCAGCTGCTACATTTGTCTGGTGAGGTACATGCAGTGACGCATATTATACTCTATTAGTGCTGTAATGAGGTTTGATTGCAGTGCTGTTATACAATCCTAAGATCTCAGTATGATGTATAATGTGCACAGCATAGGTTTTCAATAGCAGTGCGGACACTTGGTTGTCAAAGTTCAGATTGGCTATCTAAATGTGTTCCCAGTTCTTGCATCACTGGGTTTCTGCATAGCAGGACTGTTGTCAGTGCTGTGATTAACATGGATTGCACACAGTATGCAAGTATCAGCAAACTTGGTAAGCCAAAGCTGTATACTTTAGCCTGAACAGTCGAGAAATACAGTGAAGTGCCAAGCACAGATCCCTGGGGTTTGTCAGTGGTGACAGCTCTACAGGTACAGGTTGATTCACCAACTTTCACACGATGTGTTCTGTCAGAGACAGTTGTTTATCCATCAACAGATGTAAGGTTTAATCCCAGCTTGGGGTTTTTTCTCAATGATACCTGCATGTGTGATTGCGTCAGAACCTTAGACCAGATCACTATAGGCAGTATGCTCTTTCTTACCTTTATCCAGGCCTATCACACAGAATCATTATGTTGTGACAACATCACAGATCACCTGTGGTATTGCCCAACACATACACCTTCCTGATATGGTTGACTACACAGTTCATCACACCCTCCACATGGCCTCTGTTAAATACAAGGGTCAACATGCATCCACCTGAGTCTACTTCCATGCATGTATAGGGACTTCCTGGCTCTTTTTGACTGTGAGGTAGACCAACATGTCATCATGGATCTCTTCCTCATGTACAGTAGTAATATTCCTGGTGTGTTCAACAGACCTGTGCGAGTTGGTACTACTAAATCAGGTCCATTATATCTGATAGATGTCCTTAAAGGAATCTTCTTTGCATGCTCGAAAGCACAAATACTCAAACATTATTTTTGCGAGATGACAATAACGAAAACTAAAATCCTGAATTGCGCAATTTTTCCCAGGGCAAGTAAACACTTTCCCAAAACTTCACAAAAACACAGTAGTATCTGAAACCTACCTAGGTGGGGGGGCTGTACTCCCCACCTACCCAACTATATATACCAACTCCAGGATCACACCACAGTGGGGAAAAGGGCATGTTAACCATTTAATAGGACACTATGCAAGCACAAATCAAAGGTTTTGAACCTACCCAGTTCTTTTTCAGTGCGTACTGAATTCAGTTAAAATCAGTTAGCCTTTACTCCATTTGCCAGCCTATGGTATAGCTATATATATATATATATATATATATATATATATATATATAGTATAGTTTATCTCGCACACATATCATCCCTATTATGTCACCTTGTGTGACAGTCACAGACAACACATTGTCACTGTGCAGTCCATACTGTAGCATACAGATATGTGCTTGGTGTTGTTTCTACAGCCATCTTCCATTCACATGCCCTCTGCTGTACATGCGGGAATTTCACCTGTCCTCTTTCCTTGTGTTCATTCCTACAATTATCTGTGTGTCACTATTCAATACACACACTTACCTTGAGTGATCATTTTACATGGCAGTCCCATGTCTTGTTACAGGTCATTAACACTGCTTCAGTACAGTATGCCAGGAATGGGATATCACACTACTCTGCACTGTGGGTGCACTGTTCTGTGCTGTACTTGGACCATACACTTCACATTTGTACCTCAAAACTGTGCAGATATTCCCAGGATGTTCAGATGTTTTCTTTATCAAATAGGTGGCTTTCTGCCATATCACTGGGATGATCTCTGGACTGATGTGGCTCAGTAATGCATTAATTTGAGTGCCAACCTCTCAGCTGTCCTAATTTATGCAGAATGTGTAGTTAGAAACTGACATTTGAGTTTCAAACGTCATGCTCTTCAGAAAGTTCATGCTGAAGTACAACCTATGTATTCTATCAACTTCCTAAGTTTGGAAGTGCAATATTACATATCTGTCCCTATTTCTGTCCCCTTACCCCCCCCCATTATTATGGCTTTGTCCACATTTCTCACTCTAAGAGGTTGAGTGTGTTACATTCTAACACATTCCTATGTGACATCTATATCATATGTCCCTAATACTGGTTATTTGTCCTCTCATTAATTTGGCCTCTGTGCAGATGGGTTGTACTAACAGAACAACATCTATTTGTAAAGCCCTGGTGATCATTGTGGCATTCCACAAAAATCCACGCCCCGTAGGTACTCTCCTATACACAGAATTGCTATCCACGTTCACTTACAAGGTTTTCTGGCCAGCAACATTGCTGCAAGCTGTGAAACCTAGCTAGGGCACACTGCTCCTCTTTAGTATGCATTGTGTACTGCCCTGTGTCACACAAAACCTAGCTAGGGCACACTGCTCCGCATTAATATGTATTGTGTACTGCCTTGTGTCACACATAACCTAGCTAGGGCACACTGCTCCTCATTAATGTGCATTGTGTACTGCCCTGTGTCACACAAAACCTAGCTAGGGCACACTGCTCCTCATTAATATGCATTGTGTACTGTCCTGTGTCACACAAAACCTAGCTAGGGCACACTGCTCCTCATTAATATGTATTGTGTACTGCCCTGTGTCACACAAAGCCTAGCTAGGGCACACTGCTCCTCATTAATATGCATTGTGTACTGCCCTGTGTCACACAAAACCTAGCTAGGGCACACTGCTCCTCATTAATATGCATTGTGTACTGCCCTATGTCACACAAAACCTAGCTAGGGCACACTGCTCCTCATTAATATGCATTGTGTACTGCCCTGTGTCACACTCGCATGTAAACCCATGTAGGCTCTTCATGAAGCCTACACGGAGTTTATTGAATCCTGGAGAATGTGTACCCCTATTCATGGCACACACTACTATCCTACTGCTTCCCATATATAAATTGTAATTTTTTTGTTGTAATATAATTCATATTTATCACATACCTTTTTAATATTATGTTATTAATGCCTTATAATTTGCAGTGTATCCAGTAAAGAAAACATTTCTCAAGCCAGTTTTTAATATATCAGCTAAAACAGCCATTGTATAATTAACCACTTTTTTAACACTTGTATTCATTTGTCAGATAACATATATAACCTTAAAATATATTTATATATTTTTTGTTGTTTTCTGTTTCCTCTTTCTTAACAAGTCTTTGAAACTTATTTAATTCTGTAGAACTCAGTTAGTTATATAGACTTGACTGAACTTTTTTTTTATTTTCCTGTATGTAATGTTTTGTAATCACCTGATTTTGATATTTGTGTGTGTTGGTGTGGCTGCTTTTTGAGTGGACACATTTTAAATGCTTAATGTATAGAACATAATGATTGTTTCAGCTAGTTAACGTTAGATCTGCACCCTCATTTTTTCCAGATGCTGAGATTTGTATACATGGATTCACTTCATAACATTGAAATATCAAAATACTGAAACCAAAATACTGAAAGCTCAAAATACTGAATACTCAAAATACTGAAACTCAAAATACTGAAAACACATATTATGCGTAAACTCAGCTTAAACAACATAAATCATAACAATTTCTACCAAATATATGCAGGGGCAAGCCCCTGCACCCCCATGGGGGGCTTGCCCCACCCCTGCTAATTAAATATATCAACTCCAAGATTGCACATAGTGTAGTTAAGTGCAATCTTGGAGTAGATATATATAATTAGCAGGGGTGTGGGGGGCGCAAGTGCAATCTTGGAGTTGATATATTTAATTAGCAGGGGGTGTGGGAGGCGCAGGGGGGCTTGCCCCCCTGCATATATTTGGTAGAAATTGCTATGATTTATGTTGTTTAAGCTGAGTTTACGCATATGTGTTTTCAGTATTTTGAGTTTCAGTATTTTGAGTATTCAGTATTTTGAGCTTTCAGTATTTTGGTCTTCAGTATTATGAAGTTTTGTCATTTTCAGTATTATGAAGTTTCAGTGTTATGAAGTGAATCCATATATATATATATATATATATATATATATATATATATATATATATATATATATATATATGGTTTCACTTGAAACTGTCGAATTACCAGTTCGTCGAGTCTGACATCATCGAGACTAGAACATCGCAAACTCAAGTCAACGAAAACTGCAATCATCGAGTTGCATACTGTTGAAAACGAGTGCCAAAACATTACAAACTGCAAACATCACTACACACAACACTAGCGCTATTCAAACCTCGAAATATGCAATGGCGAAAACACACAACACCCTGAGAACGTCCCGTGTAGTAACAAAACAATAAACACCATCACATATAACCATCTCCACCTGTATACTTCCAATCTTGCCACCATAACATTTCCACACTTTGTGTATTCCAACAAACATAATATAACGTAATACAGAACATGATACTGCAGACAACAGCAGTACATGAAAACAATGTAACTACTCGTACACCACACCGACTCTTCAATACACATTATTTACAAGTATTTGAGATTAAAGCTTGAGTAGCCCAGCAATAGCCTCCAAGTAGCTCAAGATGTCATAAGAGTATCTACTTTCTAACACAGTTTGTAACCGTTTTTCTTGTAGAATAAGCTTACGTCTTTTAGGTGATGGCGGGCACCCTCCTGCCATACGAAGACGTAATTCCTCAATTCTATTCTGTTCCCAGGCCAAAGTGCACATAAGTACTGACAAATCAGTAGCACGACTTCCCAACATACATTTCAAATGGTGATGCCATCCCTCTATACTATTTTGTGTATGTGGTAAGCACTCCAAATTAAGTTGAGAAATATTCCAAAATTCCTTTGGAAATAGTGGTGGAAAACGAAGAAATGCTGCAGTTCTAGTTGCAAACTTCCTGGGTTTACCCAACAAATACCAATCTGTAAAGTATTTCAATAAAGGTATTCCCTCTTCAGGGAATGACTGCTTTAACAAATTAAACGCATGCATAACATCCTCCTCTGGTAGAAATGACAACGCAATGAGACAATTCACAGACACCTGGAAACGATGGCATCTGTTATACAATGCAGCCAACCCAAGACTCTGCAATTTTCACCATATGTTTTGGCTAAAATGAAATAAACAGCCCTTCGGTACAATACCATTCAAATTCATACGTAGACTTTTTATAGCGGCTATTTCAAAGTCGCACAACACGTATTTCACAGAAGGAATAATATTTTCTTCAGCCATCAAAGATAAAATACAATGCCACATAACATTGTAGCTTCTGAGTGACTTTCTTGTCATGAGTGTGTGCAACAATGGCATTGTTCTTCTATAAGAGCCGAAAGACACAAAGCCATGCAAACTGTACAATTGCCGACAAATAACCCCTTTAAAGAAGAAAGTACCATCCATTAACCAAATTGTGCACTTGCTCAAATAACATAGATTTTTCACTGTAGTGATTACTAATACAGTCATATCCGTAGATTCATCTACAAATCTTTTACTAATGAACGCACCTTCTTTCAATTGATATTCTGAAATATCAATATTTGCAAGTGTTACCATAGCACTATGTGAACCCCTTCTCTGCATTCTACGTACTCTACCAACCTGTTGTAGTAAAGCTTTTCGGCTTGGTAGGTTAGGAACAGTGTCTAAACTGCTTGTAGACATAACATCATCAACTATTAGACATGGTGCATCTCGGGACATGACAGCCTTTTGCTTTAGATGAGTACACATCTCGTATCGCTGTACCTCTGATGGATCTCCACTATGACTGTGAGCAGCAGTTTTACATAACTTTTCCCCATCAGACATTGATATGGTTACACACCGTCCCTTACATTTACTGATATATTTTTGCTTATAACACCAGTATCTCTTAATATCCACAGCACGCTCTAAGTTATAGACAAATCCATCGATAACAAGAACATCCCTACCACGTTGTGATTTTGTAACCGAGTACAACGTACCTATTATGCCAGGGCAAAATGTTGTGTTCTCCGCCATGTTAGTCAGCTAAGATCTGTTTTTTAAAGTGACAAAACCTTTAAATGTGTAGTTGTAGCGAGAATTTAAAAAATACCGGGAAATCTAACAATATACACACTTCTGTAACAGTACAGGGGAAACCAAGAGTGTAAACACTTCTATACACTATAGTCGACGGTATGCAACTCAATGATTGCAGTTTTCGTTGATCTCAGTTTGCGACGTTCTAGTCTCGATGATTTCAGACTCGACGAACTGGTAATTTGACGGTTTCAAGTGAAACAATATATATATATATATATATATATATATATATATATATATATGGTTCCCCTTCAGAAGGTCGAACAGCTGAAATCTCTAAATGCATATGGTTGAGACCATATGCTCGAAGTTTCAGAAGCTCGACCTTCTGAATGGGGATCGGCATACAGTGCAGAATGGGAGATTTCTCTTTCTGCGCTGTAGTGCGATCTCGGAGTTAGAATAAATAAGTAGTGGGGGGTGCAGGGGGACTTGCCCCCCTGCAGAAATACTGTTTTGTGCTTTCTTGCTTTTGTTTTCTTTCCCTTTCAGAAGGTCGAGCTTCTGAAATTCGAGCATATGGTCTCGAACATATGCATTTCGAGATTTCAGCCATTTGACCTTCTGAAGGGGAACTATATATATATATATACATATATATATATATATATATATATATATATATATATACACACACACACACACACACACACACACACACACACACACACACACAGTAAGCAGTTTTATCTAATTTGCTCAGCAGTGGCTATGTACATTAAACACTAGTTGTTTGTTATCCTTCAGTTCTGCCAAGCCAGCTAACCTTCATTTGCATTTCCTCCCTGCTATTATGTATATTTATGAAAACAGTTAGATTCATTGCATGTGCCACTTAAGCATTCATTTTTAAATAAAAACAGACTCTTTTTAACTTCAATTTTTTACTGACATTTTTTAAATATATTCTTGTAAATTATATATCTTTGTAGTTTAATTTTTACTTCTCAAGGTCTCATATAAAAACATAATTATTCATATATTTATTTTGTATATCAAATAGTTATGTTTTTTCTAAAAGTTGACATAGATGGCTGTATGCAGAGTTGATTTACAACCATTGTAAATATTCAGAGTTTGTCTTAGACAAAAAGGCACTGTTGTTGGTACAGTGATGGCATGACATTTTGACTGTATAAAAATAATTTGTGGCATCCTGCCAGTGGCAGCACTTGAAATCCTTGCAATTGTCTTAGTTCATAGGTAAATATTAGCCTATCAGTCTGCAAACTACTACAGTCCTAGCCAATGACCAGTGGTTAGAACCAAACCCTGTACCTTGTATCTGTGAGGTAAAGAAAGACCTTAACCATTATGTCAACCCTCCCCATTATTACTGTGCCTCTAGCAATTAAGATATCATTCATCTGTGACATTATTTTAACTGCTACATTTTGAATTATCCATTAATGAAATATTAATTATCTGTGAATAAAAATAGTTTGTTCATACTTTTGTATAACAGTAAAATAAGTTATAGGAAACAGTGTACATCTGCAAAATGTACAGATTTGAGACAAAGACACAGGAAATGAAAAAAAAAAAGCATTGCCAATTGTAACATCAGTAATCAGTGCTGGTGGAGTGGGTTGTTTAACATTCACCATTTGGACTTCCTTTAGACTAGTAGAGCTTATCCATTGTGATCAAACTCCAGTGATCATGGGTAAATGATACGTAACCCGTTTTGCTAAAACTGGTATTTGCTGTTGCTTAGAGAAGATTACTTGTACGCAGTCAGTTAATGAATTAGGTAAATTCATAGATTTTAAAACCTGAAACAAATGACCCCTCAAATTCATTTGATTTAAAACATGAAACATGACCCCAATAGACTTTATCTGAAGCTTTTTATATGTCAAAGACTGCAGTAAGTGCAGAGATCTTAGAGTTCAGTATGTTATAGAGAAAGAGAGATAGAAAGGGAGATAGCGAGAGCGATTCTTTTTCACATCATCTGCACACTTTGGGCATTAAGACATGTATATCCTTCATAGTTTCCCAGTTCAGATGCACAAGGGGATAAATCCCCAACTACACTCCAGACCCTCCAGATGACCCATATTTCTTTGTTTACTGGTGCTGGAGGGCTGCTGGCTAGCCCATCCTTATGGAGAGCAGGCTACTTACTGCAGTAGTAGCAATAATAGCCTGGTGAGCCCTGTGCTGCAAGTATTTCACTTGGTCAAGAGGATGCACGTGCTCAAAAGCATGTATGCACCTGCTGAAGGAAACCATTCCTGAGCTCACAAGGCTACCATGAGGTGGTGATTTAGAGAATACTACCTGGTAGCAGTATAACTCAATGCCACTGTCCCTGAGCTGCTTTCTGGCTCTTTACATAGGTCAGGTGGAGATACGGAGAGGCTAAGATGGTTCCTGTAGACCTAGTTAATGAGAAAAGCTGGTAGCAGCTGCTGGTCACTATGGGGAGCATAAAAAAGACATACATTATGTACTCTGCATTGATATGGGACACCTATGGGGAACTTAAAAAGACATACATTACATACCCTGCATTGATATGGGACACCTGTGGGGTGCTTAAAAAAGACATACATTAAATACTCTGCATTGATATAGGACACCTATGGGGAGCTTAAAAAAGACATACATTACATACTCTGCATTGATATGGGACACCTATGGGGAGCTTTTTTAAGACATACATTACATACTCTGCATTGATATGAGACACCTATGTGGAGCTTTAAAAATACATACATTACATACTCTGCATTAATATAGGACACCTATGGGGAGCTTAAAGACATACATTACATACTCTGCATTGATATGGGACACCTATGGGAAGCTTATAAAAGGCATACATTACATACCCTGCATTGATATGGGACACAAAAAAAAGTGACTTCATGGTTGGAATGAAAGGAAGGCTGAGTTAGGAACTAATACTGTGTGATATCTTTGGATAAAGACTCCATTCACCTATGTGGGATTTTTTTCTTTTTTTATAGATGAAAAGCTCATATGGAAGATCTTTAAGTCCCAAGGATTTGAGAAGCCTTAATTCTAAACAGCTGTAGCATATTTCTTCTTTTGCGACGGAGGTTTTAATGCTTCATGCTGTTAAAAGAATGGAGTTTCATTTTATACTTTCTAAACGGATGACTGAATTTCTTGTTGCAGGGCATCCATTTATTTAAATTTATGGATGGTGAGAGCTATGAGACAGTGTAACATTTTTAACATGGGTAATTAAGTGATCTGGGATGGGGTTCTAGGTTCTTTCTAGTAAATGTGTCATCCATGTACCAGGTTTAGCCAGTACGCTATGTTGAAGTTTGTTGTATACTGTCATATATAATTGCACATCGTGTGACCAATGCAAGTAGAAGGCGTGTGGTTCATTAGAGCACTAAAGAGGTCAGAATGTGCAGATCAAAAAGAGCCTCATTTGTATGACTGTAGCCTAATACATTTGTACCAGAGCAGACACCTTTAACCAGTACATCGGAAGTCTTTCTTATCCCATATTGTTAAAACATATACTCTAGCTGTACACAATGTGGGAATATTCATATAATAAACATATGCCAACTTGGAACAGTGTTGTGTTCTATTGTTGTCACACATCATTTATGCCCATTTTATATCTCTTCTTATAGGAAGTATATAATGTTTGGGCTCAGTAAGAAAAATATGTAATTGACCAACAGTGCTTGTGCTAGGTTTATTGAAATATTCCTTAACAAGTGTGAGTTGATTTGTTACATCACATCACGTACCTAAGTATGACAGCAGAAAAAATGCAGCTCTGCCCTTTCACTTACTGTTTTCATGTAATTAGTGTGGCGCTCCTACCTTCCCCTAATTCCAAAAACTAAAAAAGAAAAAAAACTCCAGGCTACCACAACTGACAAGGCAGTAACTTATTGAAAAAGGTGATCGCTTTTGCAGTAAAACAAAACCGTTTCATCAGACCACTAAAATGCAAATACAACACACATTTAAAATAAAAGCAAACCAATCAAAGTTCAAAACATAATCACATGTTAAGAAATAATCAAATATGAAAAAGAGGGGTTCATCTCAGCACCAATAAGATTGCTTATACAAGTCAAGCTTCTTAAAACAGCAGGTTATATATTTACATCCAGTCATTGAAAAGGGGGTAAGTTGCCCATCATGGCTGGCCCCAAATGCTGCACTATATCCAACCTTCATGAAGACCAAAGTTGCTCACCAGTCATTACCACGCTTAGACCAAGCCCCCTCAGACCAAACACATGGTTGGATAAATAAAAACATTCATATCCAATCACACATTGCCTTAATTTACCTATCATATCTATCCCAGGGCGTGTTTAAAGATACATCCTCAAGTAAAAACACATCTAACCTTAAACGTAATAAAATATTTTCCCATTTGGGAGGAGCAGTTTGCTCACCCAATCATTTCATCGTACATGCCAAGTCCATAAGCCTAATATATGGTTGGATTAAATAATACAGTCCTCTCCATTCAAATGCTGCCATAATAGGCCTATCAGATATAACCTAGGGTGTGCTAAAGGATACAACCTCAAATGAAAAGATGAACAAATAAGGCGTATAGCTATAATGATAGACAATGGGCCCCTAAACCCTATTCACTAAATGCTATGTCAAGAATCTAAATGGCAATGCTCAGATCTGCTCTGAGCTACAACAGAATGGCATTAAATATACTTATCCCAAGGATATTGCCACTATCCTGGCAGATCGAGTCAGTGCCAACTTCACCCCGTCTCGCCCCCTAAAGGGCCCATCTCAATACCGAAAGATTGCCAAATTCCGGTAATAATGGCCACACAGGTAAAAAACACACTCCCCAAAGCTAAGAATACAGCATCCATGGGACCAGATAACATACCGGGCTGTGTACTACATGAACTACAAAATCAACTGGCACCTCACCTAAGTGTCATGTTTAATCATAGCCTTACCTCAGACTTTGTGGCAACTGAGTGGCGCACAGCTGCAGTTATCCCACTGCACAAGGGGGGATCCACCTTGGATCCTGGGAACTACCGCCCCATCAGTCTGATGAGCCTGATCTATAAGGCCGTTGAATGTATTATCATGGAACTTATAAACAAAGACATTGGCAACCTTCAAACACTGAATCCCACCCAGTTTGGGTTCCTGAAGGGCCGATCTTGTCTCCTGAACCTGATTGACTTTTTTGAATCAGTTTCCAGAGCTGTGGATGAAGGTAAGGCGGTCCACACAGTCTAGCTGGACCTCACCAAGGCCTTTGACACCATTCCCCACTCTGAAATCATAGATAAACTTACTAAGCTCGGCATTAATCCCTACATCACTCGATGGGTTGCCAACTGGCTTACTGACAGAACCCACACTGTAAAAGTAGCTGACTCCAAATCCAGCTCCAGACAAGTGACAAGTTGAGTACCTCAGGGTTCAGTCCTGTGACCGCTCTTGTTTGGCATCTACTTCTCTGAAGTACAGGCCAACACTAAGGGACTCTGGCTAACAAAGTTCACAGATGACTGCACATTGGGAGCCATTATTGAATCCCCAAATGATGTGGATATTCTGCAAATGGCCTTACAGAAACAGATGCTTGGTGCCAGAGCCATGGGCTCAAGCTCAATGCCAAGAAATGTATAGTTATCCCCTTTGGGAAAAAACATGTACCCGTGAATTACCCCATAGGTGGCAGTACACTAAACACTGAAAGTGTGATGAGAGACTTAGGGACACAGGTGGACAGTGGTCTCACCTTCGGTAGCCACATCGCAACAACAGTCAGGAAATCCTTCTATGTGGCACCCTTCATCACTAAGGGCTTTTCATCCAGAAAAAAGGAGGTCATTGTCCCACTGTACTCTTCTCTCATTAGACCCATTATAGAATACAATGCCCCATTTGGTATGTACCTCTCAAGACATCTGCAGCAACTGGAAAGGCCACAGAAATACCTCACTAAAAGAATCACAGGCCCAAAGCAGATGCCCTATGCTGACTGTCTAAAAAAACTCCAGCTATACTCTGTCACATATCATCTACTCAGAGGCAATCTCTGCTTACCATGCAAGGCCATTTCAAACCCAGAGCTTTTGGACATGCTACACTTGAAGAAATCCTCATCCCTCAGAGCCACACGCTCCAGGGATCTAAACCTTGTCATCACAACGAACCAAACATGCTGGAGGGATAGGTTCCTTACCCAGAGACTCCGCAGACTCTGGAATAGACTGCCCATACATGTCAAGCAGAGCGCCTCTTTGGCCATCTTCAAAAGGAACCTTGACGATTGGCTGGGAGATAGGAAATTCACCCCTGGTATCACGTCAGTCGCCCTGCTAGACAGGGGTCCAGGGAATAAATATTGTGGGAAGAAATAGCCAGGGAATTGTTATGGCTAGGCTTGTATAGGCCCTAGGGCCGATAGCCTAGTACCAACCTATGAACATATGGTTCCTTGCCTCACAATTATAAAAAACAGTCATGCCATCCAAGCATGTGTATAAATATACAGCCCAAAGATTCTAAAACGGATATCATTCAAGTAGCATACTTACATCAAAGAGAGCATACCTATAAAATGAATCTTCTGTCAGCATGTCATGTGCATAAAGCAGACCGTGAAACCCAGCAATCACAAATAAGAGAGTTCATATCCCTGTTAATGCCAATACATGGTATGTATATATCAATATATACACATAACAGTCAAACTAATGCAATTCCTTCCAGTCATGAAATAGTATAATCTGACTATCAGATATATCTAAGACTTCTACAAATAAACTAAATCTATAGCTACAATAGTGTGGGGTAAACCCCCCCCCCCCACATATATAAAACATATGCCAACTTGCAACAGTGTTGTGTTGCATTGGTTTCACACATCATTTATGCCCATTTTATACTTCTTATCTTCTTCTTCTTCTTTCGGCTTTTCCTGGTTAGGGGTCGCCACAGCGGATCACCTGTCCGCTCATGATTGGCAGTGGAGTTTTACAGTGTTGAGTTGCCAGCCCAATGCCCAACCTTCCACGGAAGGCACACACATGCACACATTCACACCTAGGGCCAATTTAGAGTGTCCAATCCACCTACAGCATGTCTTTGGGATGTGGGAGGAAACCCACACGGCCACAGGGAAGGTATGCAGACTCCACACAGTAGGCACCCAAGCCGAGGATTGAACCAGAGAACCTCTTGCTGTGAGGCAACAACGCTAACCGCTGCACTACCGCGGCCACCCTTATTTTATATCTCTTCTTATAGGAAGTATATAATGTTTGGGCTCAGTGAGAAAAAGATGTAATTGACCAACAGTCCTTGTGCTAGGTTTATTGAAATATTCCTTAACAAATGTGAGTTGATTTGTTACATCACATCACATACCCAAGTATGACAGAAGAAAAAATGCAACTCTGCCCGTTCAGTCACTGTTTTCATGTAATTAATATGGTGCTTTTACCTTCCCCTAATTCCATCTTCAACATCTGTTCTATGCTTCTGGAAAGTTTCAGTGAAGCTGCAGTGTACCAACACCTCTGGAAGCATGTTTCATTTGGTCTCACCATCATGTTTATGAAGCTCGTTTCATTATGCACAGACTAACATCTGTGCTGTCAGTGTGGTAGTTGTTTCCTTCCCTTCCTTCCTGTTCAGGACAACCCTTCAGTGCGGTACCTTTGCTGCTTCACACCCATATCATGTTGCCTTCCTTCTGTCTTACTGACTAAACACAGAATTCCTTCAGCGTTTATTTGCATTTACTCATTTTTAGTTTCCTTATCTTTTTCTTATCTTTTCTTTGCATGCCATTGACTAGTTGTATTTCCTTTTTCCTGAAATGACAATAGAATTATGCATACTGTTCCAGCATTAGCCTGATCAGTGAAATGTTGAGTGCTAAAATTAGCTCACTGTATCTTGAATTCATGTCTGTCAGGATGCAGTCAAGCATCACTTCACCGATCCTTCTCAGTATGGGCATGATGGTTATAACTCACAATGATATGACCTTGCTCTTTCCCTTTTATGCTTAGTTGTATTACATCTAGGTGCATCCCTTCATTTTGTACCCTAGCTGCCACATCTAAGCTCACTCACATAGCTGGATGAGGTCTGTCTGTAAGGTTTCCTGTTATATAACATTATCCCTCCAGTTTAGTAGCATTAGCAGGGACAATGAGTTTCATTTTTTTCTTTGGACAAATACCAGAAAACCTTGTCTTTCATTTTAGGATTGAAAAATATAAAATTGACTCTTGATGATGGTCACTGTTGATGTGACACTCCAACCCCATTTGCAAAATGGGAGTCATAGATGAATGGACAGACTGAGGTAAAATCACCAAATTTTGTTTCTGTGGCTTTGATAATATTTCAGAGAAGCTTATGAGTAGATTATAATGTGATTAGAAATTCTAAAGGAATTTGAAACCTGCACCTCCATACAGACTGCTAATATTATAGTTTTATTTTTAATAGCTTGTATGCTTATACCAACATCTAAGGAATATTTTTATATAGAATAACCAGGCAGTTAAGTGCTCCAGTGTGATATTTAGAAATCTGTTATGTTTTTCAAACCAGTCTACCTAAATATTACAGCCAATTATACAACGACCCACCATTAATATTCCAAAACGTACGTTGTAAATCAGAGTTATAGTAATGGAAAAAGGTCCGGTCACCCGGACTTTTTCCATTAGTATAACTCTTTTTTTACAGCAACAGAGAACGCAAGATCTCCGTTCCTTTTTACACACTGTCTCACTATGTTAAACGAGTTTAACATTAACATATGGTAAGGGTTCACGGATGTTTAAACAAACACTTATTGAATAAACAGAATACTGTAGTTATGTTTACAGTCAGCTAATGCACCAGTCGTCTTCATTACTACCACTTTTAAATATACCCTATGATTCATTGACGCCTGTACTAAGTGTACTCTGTTCTGAATGAGCAGACAACACAGACGTAACTCACACCTTCCTCCTAATTTTAGTTTTCCTGCTGATATTCTTTCAGCTTTATATATTGAGGTGTAGGATTCATAAAGGTTATGACAAAGCGTAGACTACATGTATACCTAGTGTAATCTTTCTGAGTGACTAGAAAGCTAGGGATGTTCTTGAATACAGATCGTGCACACTTACTATAGGTGTTAATGAATCTGACCAATAGATATGGGTTGAGAATAAAGTTTGTGTGAAAGTACTTATGCACAAAATATAGAAGACACTGTTATTGTCTCTGCTTTCTTTTGGAAAGAAATGGTACAAGAAATGTATGAACAAATTCCTTGTAGCTATCAGTTACCTTGCAGAATATTTGCACTGACCTTTATGATGCCTTCCTTTTAAATACCTTGGAATAAAACAGTCAGAAATTCCATCCATACTGCGAAATGCAAATAGACATTAGAAAACTTGCTTACTCGCCATCTGTTTTCCTTCCAAAGTCTGATTCAGAATAAATATATGAGGTATTAATGGGAACTTTAAGCCCACCATTCATAGAACTGCACCAAACAGAACACAAACCGAGGGTACAAATTTCTTCATTACATCACTTTAGTATCTCCTTTTAGAAAAAATAACGTTTGCTTTTTAGTAGTTAACAAATTATGGTAGTTATCTGTAGTATTTGCTTAACATCATATTATTGTATTTAGGCAGATAAATCTGTTTTCATAGGTTCTATTTAACATTACTGAGACCACAAATTTTGAGAAGTAAAGTATATCAACTAACGAAGGTATAGAAACATAGATTCTAAAAGACCATAATGATATATTCCTCATTATCATTTGTCTGTTGATATGCATATTAGATCAGCTGCACAATCAATTTTGCCAAAAAAGTATGCCCCTCTCACATAGCTGCATTGTCTTCCAAGCATTCTTGATTTCTGTCGCTGTTTATGATCTTATCACTTCTTTAGGAAGTCTGTTTATGTAACCCAGTGCTCTGTCTTTGAAGTATATTTCTCTCTTCCTTGCCTGAGATGAAAATTATGAAGTCCATTAGTGATGAAAGTGTGTTTTTTCAGCAAAATTACTTTGTAGTGTCAGTACTAACTGAAACATTGATCTACCCTTGTCTCACTTTACTTATATATGCTAAGCCTAACCCTTACACTATCCCTAACCTCCAGCCATACACATTACCTTAAGAAAACACTTGTGAACACGCACACACACACACACACACACACACGCACGCACACACGCACACGCACACACACACACACACACACACACACACACACACACACACACACACACACACACACACACACCTAGCCTTTACTCTTACTCTAACTCTCAAATACTTGCAGATACACTTCTAACCCTAGTGCTGAAACTTTCATTATATCTGAAAGTCACTTGTGCACTAGTGCCTTTGGTAGTAGCCAGGAAAGGCTGCACTCAGATTAAGTTCTATACTGAACAGCTACAGAGTTATAAATAATGGCTCCCCAGGATAAGACTAAATTCAGTATGTTTTACCATTAGTAAATGAAACGTGACTAAAATTATTTTGTACACTGACACGTTTCTCAGAATGGAGAGAATTTGTTAGTTTTAAACACCAATGCAGTCCTTTCCAAAGTTTTTGGAACACTGCCAGCAGTTAAAGACTAACAAAACAGTTTATTTATAAATGTTTTGACATTTGATTTCTGGGAAAGTCTGACGGACTAGGAACCTATTTCCAATGGAGGCCTATGGAGAAAAGCTCCAAAGTATTACAAAACATTTTAAGAACAATAATTTTATAGGTGTTAAAATAATACAAAAAATACAGTTTAAATAATACCAAATTAAACGTAATATGAAAACATTGGTTAAGAGCAGATACAACTTATATGACAATGATTTAATAGTTAGAGAAATTTTAGCCAGTCTGTAGAGAAATTAAAGGTGTAAGTTAGTATAATACAAACAGGAACTGCAATAAGAAGTAAGAAAAAAAGAAGTTATGTTCTTACCATAACGTTCCATGTGAGTTCATCTCGCCTTTGTTCTTACACGTGGGTACGGAGCCGATCCATCGGCTCCGAGTCGGCTGCTTTCCAAGCTCAAGATCTTTCAGTAGCTATCCCATGATGCTCTCTGACTAACCCTCAGATCTAGTTTGCTGAATCCAGCAACAAAAGAACAGCCTAACATACCCTAAATGTCAATATGTGTATATATAACAACATATAAAAACATATATGTACAGTTAACTACAGGAAGAAAGTCTGGTAGAAGTAAAGGACAGTAGACAAACCAAACCAGACCTCCAGTCGTAACCAGTCTTCAAGAACCCGGAGGGGGATGGAGGGTGGGAGATGTAAGAACAAAAGCGAGATGAACAACTCACATGGAACGCTATGGTAAGAACATAACTTCTTTATGTGAAGTTGTTCAATCTCGCCATTTGTTCTTACACATGAGTAGCGTCCCAAGCACCCAAACCCTGGGTGGCTCACGGGAGTACATTCCTGAGAACAGTGGAACCAAAGAAAGCTCTGTCCCTGGAGTCCCTGTTCACTTTGTATTGAGTGATAAACGTATGTGGTTTTGACCAAGTGGCAGCGGAACAAATGGTGTCCAAAGGCAAATGAGCTTCGTGAGCTAGAGATGTGGATATCGCCCTAGTGGAATGAGCTTTCACCTTGTATTCTAAGGTCTGATTAGTTGAAGAATATACAAACTTTATGCAATCTGATAACCATTTAGACAAGGTAACTTTAGACACAGATAGCCCTGTTTTGTTGTCAGCGTAGGAGACAAAAAGCTGTTCAAATTTTCTAAAATCCTTTGTTCTGTCCACGTAAAATCTCAACTGTCTGTGGACATCAAGTTTATGTAGCATATACTCCATTTTATTAGAATGATGTCTGAAAAAAGTGGGCAACTCAATAGACTGATTCAGATTAGTCTCAGAGAAGACCTTCAGAAGAAAAGTGGGATTTGTCCTGAGAGACACTCTATCAGGAAAAATACCAAGTAAGGGGGCCTAACAGAAAGAGCTTGAAGTTCAGAAAATCTACAAGCTGAAGTAATAGCCACCAAAAATAATGTTTTCCAAGATATGAACTTTAAGGGGCAAGAGGATGCAGGCTCAAAGGGGGGAAGCATCAGCTGAGATAATATTACATTTAGGTTCCATGGTGCAACTGGTTGTCTGATGGGTGGCCTTAGGTGATGAGTCCCTTAAGATTAGAAACTTCAATCCCCAAGTGAAAATTAGATATAGTGGCCAGTTTGAACTCTAACAGTGGCCGCTGCAGCACCTTCCTGAAAAATCGTTGCGAGAAATTCCAGAACCCTATCAAGAGAGGCAACATAGGGACCAATATCGCGTTGAGAGGCCCAGTAAACAAAATGTTTCCATTTACTACTGTACAGTTTCCTAGTGGAGACTTTATGAGAGGAAACCAGAATATGTTGAACTTCAGAAGACAGATTACATGACCTGGCTAGGTTGGGAAGTGGAGCAGCCAAGCTGTCAGTTTGAGGGACTGAAGAGAGGGGTGAAGAACTCCTGACAAATGCATCAGAAGTTCTGGCACTGGGTCCAGAAACCAAGGATCTGAAGTAGTTAACTTCATTTGATCAGCAACCTGTGGATATCGGATCCAACCTGGATCCGAGCCGGCAGCTTTCCAAGCTAAAGATCCGGGCTCTCAGCTCCTCCCCCTTACCCATAATACCCTGCTACCTCCCTCCAGTCCTCAGATCTTGTTTGCCGCGGCTTCTGAAGCATAAGGGATGAGCTCTTAGCATTTTAGGTGAGAGGAATTTAGGGGGTTTTTTTGTTAAAATCATAGCGATTTTGGTGTGTGAGTGTGTGTAGTAGATCCGTAGTTAAGTTAAACCATTTTTTTAATTACTTTTAGTGGTAAATTAGTGTTTTCCCTTCTCCTTACTGTGTGAGTTAAGGGTGTGTGCTTGTGTGTGATGGCCAAGGGCCCTAAGGCCATTTTTTCAAAATGTGCTGAGTGTGGTCATAAGCTGTCCCCAGCGGATGGCCACACTCAGTGCGTTCTCTGCCTGGGGGTAGCCCACTTAACATTGGGCTGCCAGATTTGTGCGGCCTTTAACCCCTGGGCTCTGAGGGGACAGGAGAAACAAGCTAATCCTGGCAGGACTCTTGCCTCCGGATTCTTCTTCCTCCTGTCCCTCAGTGGCACCAGTCGCGGCTGCGACTGTTCAGCCTTCAGCTCCCTCTCCCCTGGCTGGGACTCAACCTCCCGCTGTTTCCCAGGGAGAGGGGGACTCTTCTAAGAAAGAGAAGGGGCACAGAGAGAAGGAAAAGGAAAGAGATAGGCACAAGAGCCATAAGTGGCGGGCTGAATCAGCCCCTTCGGCTCCGCCTGCTAAATTGATTTGTTCCCCCGTGAGGGTTTCCAGGTCTTTCCCTCTCAGCTCCATTCTCCACGCTTCTCTCTGGAGCCGAAGGAGGAGTCCCGGTCACCCTCGAGGTCGTCTAGGCAGCCTTCTCAGCCTGCCTCGACGACGACTTCTAGGTCTACTAGGAGTCTGTCCGACGTAGATATGGACCGGATGATGCGTCGATTCCTGCAGGCCCAGATGCAGATGGGAGTGCTCCTGCCTCCCCCCCTCCGGGAGGGAGCTCAGCCCCTTTCTTTGCACCCATTGCTCCTTCTCTGATCCACTATCGGGTTTCGGAGCCATTGTATCCGAGTCGTCTTGGAGCCGGGGAGTCGACGCCGATAGTAGTTGCTACTTCGACTCTGGCCTTACCCTCGAGTTTATCAGGTCATCTTTTGGATCCGAGCTCTCGGGGCCGAGAGCCGAGCTTTGGATCCGCAGGGGTGAGTTTGTCTTCGGCTCCGTTGCTGTCAGAGCACACTTACCTTTCAGGTCTGATTGCGTCAGCTCCGGCACCAGTCCTCACGTCTGAGCTGAGGGGACTACTCTCGGAGCCAGGGGAGAGTGGTTCACCTTCGCCTTTCGACGTGGTGGAGAGGGTGCTGTTGAGGAGTTCGAAGTCCCCGGTCTGTGCTACGGATCCACCCTTCACTCCCTCGCATATGGGCCTGTCTTCCATCGTCCGGCCCCAGAGACAGCCTGCGTCTGCACCCCAGTTAGTTCCCGTAGAGGAACAGGACCCCGTTGGTGAGCCCTCCTCGGACAGTCCCGCCGAGGAGGTCCCTCACAAACTAAAGTGTAAGAGGAGGAACTTGGACTCCCCCGAGTCCCTCACGGAGGACATGGACTTAGAGGAAGGGAAAGGTTCCCCCAGGTCACCTCCGGAGGACGTCTCCTTTTGAGACATTATGGAGATTCTGCGCATAATAGGGGGGTGGTCAGCCCAGAAACCTTCCTCGGATGAGTCTGTGTTTCTGGAGGTGTTTGATGCAGGCCCATCTACCTCTTGATTGTCCCCCCCCCGGCCTACCCCCTCGTAGACTTGATTACTACCAGGGCTTGGAAGGAGCTGGACACTGTGGAGCCATTCCCTAGGAGACTGGATAAAATCCTTAGTCCCCCTTCTGACAAGCCGGCGTGGAATAAAGGTTCCCCGGTAGATGCCATGGTGGTTGTGGCTGCCACCAAGAAGGAACTGGCACAAGAAAGTTCCTCGGTCCATCCTCCTGATAAGGAGTCTCGGACGATGGACCGCATTGGAAAGCAGATGTTTGCTTTAGCCACCTTTTCTATAAGGGCGCTGAATTGTCTGGCACACGTCGTTAGGCTTCAGCGGGATCTGATAAAAGAGTACGCTGGGTCTCTCCCAGAGTCCATGGCGGCTGTGGACAAACAAACTTTCTTGGCTCACATGGCCACTCTAAAGTCAATATCAAACACTTCTATGCGGCTTCTCTCCCATGCCACGGAAGGGGCGGCTAGAGCCAGTGGAGCAGGGGTCGCTTTGCGGCACCACGCCTGGCTCCGTCTTTGCGACTTTGCGGAACCCTTCAAGGCGTCCTTTGCGAATGCTCCCTTTCACGGTTCTACGCTATTAAGCAAAACCGTCCGCGACACGCTACTCCAGAGCGAGAAAGACGGGAAGACACTGTCTGCCGTCGGAATCCGCTTCTCTGCTCCTCAAAGGTCCTTCTCAAGGAACCAGAGAGGACAAAAGAAGATGTGGTTCCGGACGTCTCAGCATCCTGTCCCGCTCCGGACCCTTCGTCCTTCAGAGGCAGGGGAGGACAAGGTGGACGCCGGCCCAGAGGCAGAGGGGGACCAAAGTATTTCGGGTCGAGAGAACCCTTCACCAACTGACCCGTGCAGCAGCCCTGAGGGGTTGCCCAACTGTCCCTCTCTGGAGGCAGTCAGGGGGCATTTTCCGGAGAATCTAGCAAGTTGGGAGTCCATTACTACAGATCGCTGGGTGCTCCAAATAATATCCAGAGGTTACTCTATCCCCTTCCTGAATCTTCCCCCATTAGGGAGGCACCTCCCCGATGTCCCACCCAATCAGAGGAGGCTGCGGCTTCAGAAATAAAGAAATTACTAGAAAAAAGGGACATCCAACACGTCCCCCCAGAGCAGTCCGAGTTGGGCAATTACGCCAGGTTCTTTTTGGTGCCAAAAAAGACAGGGGACTTAGGGCCAATTCTCGACCTGTCAACCTTGAACCTGTTCATTGCCAAAGAGAAATTCCGGATGGTCACTCTACAATCTATTCTCCCTCATCTGCAGGAAAACGACTGGATGTGCTCCATAGACCTCAAGGATGCGTACTACCACATTCTCATGGACAGACGATCCAGGAGGTTTCTCCGCTTTCGGCTGGGGGCCAGTCATTATCAGTTCAGGGTTCTTCCGTTCGGCCTCACCACAGCCCCCGGGTGTTCACCAAGGTCATGACAGTTGTGGCAGCCCACCTGAGACTTCAGGGAATTCAGGTCTTTCCTTACCTAGACGACTGGCTCCTCACCGCCCCCACCAGGCATCTACTCTGTTCTGCCAGGGATTATTCTTTACTCTTGGCCCATCACCTAGGCATTACCATAAATTTCAGGAAGTCTTCTCTTCATCCTGTTCAAGTTCTGGACTTCATAGGGGCCAGGATAAACACGCTTCAGTCCAAGGCCCTTCTGACAGCGGACAGGTTACGCACCTTGTCACTCCATGTAATAGCACTTCTACAGTCCCCAGCCCCACCCGCAGAATTAGTCCTGAGAGCCCCAGGATCCATGGCGGCAGCCATCTGCCTTTCACCTCTTACTCGGCTGCACATGAGAGTCCTGCAATGGACCCTTCAGGTCCAATGGTCTCTCCTCCTACACCCTTCAGGAAGGGAGACCATTCGTGATGCCTCTACCTTAAACCACGCTGACCACGGACACTACTCGCCTTGGGTGGGGGGGGCATTGCATGGGCAGCACCGTCCAAGCACGTGGACCCCTGTAGAGACCATTCTGCATATCACTGTTTTGGAGATGTGGGCGGTGCTTTTAGCATTGCAAGCCCTTCAGGACCTTCTTCCTCCGGGGACTTTTGAAATTCAGACAGGCAACATGGCGGTGGTCTGGTACATCAACAAACAGGGAGGAACCAGGTCTTACCCTCTTTGTCGAGAGGCTATGAGAGTTTGGGAATGGGCAGTTTCCACCAACCGCCTTCTGATAGCAATGCACATTCCGGGTTGGTCCAACATTTTAGCGGACAAGCTGAGTCGTTCTATCCCCACACCTTACGAGTGGTCTCTAAACCCCTTAGTAGCGAAACAGATCTTCCTCAGATGGGGTCAGCCTTGCTGCGATCTCTTCGCGTCTCCTTCAAACGCAAAATGCAGCAAATTTTTCGCTCTAATTCCACCACCAGGGGAGAGTCCCAGAGATGATCTGGTTCATGCTTGGCCACCCGGTCTTCTTTATGCTTATCCTCCTCTTCCGCTAACGATGAAATTTCTGCAGAAAGCTCGTCGGTTGGGGAGCAAAATAATCCTCATAGCCTCATTCTGGCCTCGTCAGATCTGGTTCCCGTATCTGCAGTCTCACATCATAGCTCCTCCTTGGGTTTTAGATCCCATTCCGGATCTGATCTCTCATCCTTCGGGATTGCAAACTCCGAACCTGGACGACTCAAGCTCACGGTTTGGTTGATCCAGTTCCACTAGTGGCTAGGACTCCCAGTATCTCGTCTTCCGTAAAATCTATTCTGGTAGCGGCACATAAACCCTCTACCAGGAAGATCTACAAGAGTAAATGGAAGCGTTTTTCCATCTGGTCCAAACATAGGGATTTGGACTCTTTTTCAGCTCCCATTCCAGCAGTTCTGGAATTTCTATCCCACATTTTCCATCAAGGGGCCAGTTCTTCTACTGTGAAGGTTCAGATGGCTGCCATTTCTCATTTCCACATTGGGGACAACCTTGGACCCTTAGCTTCCGCTAAGATATGCAAGACCTTTTTGAAAGGCACCTTTCTGTTAAGACCTCCGGTCAAGAATGCGGTTCACCCATGGGACTTAACTTTAGTTCTTCAGGCCCTAACGGGTCCACCCTTTGAACCTGCAGCTTCCGTTGACTTAAAATCCTTATCCTGGAAAACTGCTTTCTTGATTGCAATTACTTCAGCTAGAACGATATCTGAACTTCAAGCCCTTTGTACAAAACCCCCGTACCTGGTCTTCCATAAGGACAGAGTATCTCTCAGGACTAATCCTTCATTCTTGCCTAAAGTGGCCTCTGAGGCCAATATCAATAAAATCATCAATTTGCCTGTTTTCTCCCCCAACTTTCAAAACTAAGGGGAATATAGACTGCACTTGTTGGATGTGCATAGACAATTGCGATTTTACTTGCACAGGACAGCTGCTTCTTGCAAATCGGAGCAGCTTTTCGTGTCTTTCACTAAGTCGTCCTTAGGCAAGCCAGTTATGAAAGTTACCTTAGCTAGATGGATATCCCACTGCATCTTACACGCGTATACAGCTTCTGGTCAGCCAGAACCCTTGGGGGTTCATGCTCGCTCTACCAGTTCTATGGCTACCTCTGCAGCATTTTGGTCAAGAGTTCCCTTAGATGACATCTTGTTCAGCGGCTACTTGGGCCTATTCTCATACCTTCATTTCCCATTACAAGCTGGATCTGATATATAGAGGTAGGGCAGCCTTTGGCTCCGCAGTGCTCTGGAATAACCTTCCTTGAGGACCTCCCAGGTTTTTAGTAGCTGGGGACTCTGTCCCACAGGTTGCTGATCAAATGAAGTTAACTACTTCAGATAAAGAAGTTATGTACTCACCATAATGTTCCATCTGAGTAGGTAACTTCATTTGTCAGCAACCAACCCCCCCTCCTTCCCCCTAGCCTGTTTCATGGTCATATTCATAACGGAATGTTTTCCTTCCGTTACTCATCAGGTTAGCATTTCTCTTTCGAGTATGTTTGATTGTTGTTGGTTGATAAATTGGCAAACTCGATCTGAGGACTGGAGGGAGGTAGCAGGGTATTATGGGTAAGGAGGAGGAGCTGAGAGCTCGGATCTTTAGCTTGGAAAGCTGCTGGCTCAGATCCAGGTCAGATCCGATACCCACAGGTTGCTGACAAATGAAGTTACCTACTCAGATGGAACGTTATGGTGAGTACATAACTTCTTTTTCTTCCAGCTGGTATTGATGAAGAAAGGGGAACCATATCTGCCGAGGCCAAAAAGGAGCTATCAGAATAACTGTCCTTCCTGAGCCCTTTGTTTTCATCAACAATCTGAGAATCAGTGGAGTTGGATTAAAGGCATAAAGGAGACCCGAGGGCCAATCGTGCACAAGTGAGTCCCTGGGACTGTCCCCCAGTGGAGGGTTGAGGGCAAAGTAGCTTCTTCATTTGGCATTCATCGGAGATGCAAAAAGGTCGCAGCAAGGCTGGCCCCGTCTGCAGAATATCCTTTCCTCCACATTTTGTTTGAGGGACCACTCGTGGGGTAACAAAATCGCTCTGCTCAGTTTGTCCGCTGTCACGTTGGATTTCCCTGGGATGTGCATTGCTACTAGAAAGCACCCGGTGGACACAGCCCACTTCCAAATCCTCAAAGCTTGTCGGCATAAGGGGTAAGATTTGGTCCCCCCCCCTGTTTGTTGATGTACCAGACTATCGACATGTTGTCTGTCTGAATCTCAATTGTCCCCTGAGGTAGAGAGTCGTGAAAATGCAGCAGCGCTAAAAGCACTGCTCTCACCTCCAGGACGTTGATGTGCAAATGGCATTCTATCTCCGACCAGGTGCCTTGGGCAGTCTTTCACTGAAAAAGCCCCCCCCCTACCCTATCAGGGAAGCATCCGTGGTCACCGTGGCTACTGGAGGGGGTAATATAAACGGTCGACCTACTGTCACCAGGTGGCTGTTCATCCACCAGAGAAGGTCTCTCTTGCAAGCATCTGTCAGCAGAATCTTGAATGACATAGGACCACTGGGTGAAAAACAACCATTGGAGAATCCACATGTGCATCCGGCCCAGAGGTACTGCTATGAGGGAAGCTGCCACTCTGCCTAAGAGTTTTAACACCTGAGAAGCAGGTACTTTCTTTTCTTGTAACAAGCATGACACCTGATTTCTTAGAGCGGTGACTCTTTCTAGAGGTAATTTAACCAGGGCGGTGGTGGTGTCTAGGTCTGCTCTGATAAATGAGATATGCTGCGATGGTAATAAAGCAGATGTTTTCAAAATTTATGGTTATTCCTAACCGAGAACAGAGATTGATCATATGATCCCTGGACTGAATGAGTTGATGCCTGGTGGTGGCAGATAGGAGCCAGTCGTCCAGATACAGAAGGTGCTTCCTAGACACCTCAGGTGAGCCGTAACTACTGCCATACATTTGGTGAACACTCTGGGTGCTGTAGTGAGACCAAAGGGCAGAGCTCGAAATTGGTAATGACTGGCCCCCAGCCGGAAACGCAGGTTATCTCTGGATGGTCTGGCCATTTTTATGTGGTAGTACGCATCCTTGAGATCTAAAGAGCACATCAAATAGCTGTTCCCAGAACGGGAGTATCGATTGAAGCGTGACCATCTGGAACTTTTCCTTCTTTATGAATGTATTGAGTTTGCTGAGGTCTAAAATAGGCCTCCAGTTCCCTGTTTTCTTTGGAACTAAAAAGAATCTGGAATAAGTTCCAGATCCTATCTGGTCTGCCAGGACTTGCTGGATGTCTCTTTTTTCTAGCAGGTTTTGGATTTCTGTGACTGCTTGATTCCTCAGACTGGGTGGAACATCTGGGATTCTTTTTGTGGGTAACGGGGATTCTACAAAGGGAATGAGGTAACTTTTGGTAACTATGTTTTGTACCCAAGAATCTGAAATAATTCCTAGCCAGGCATCTGGGTATAAGGCCAAGCAACCCCCGACTGCCTCCAGAGTAGGACAGTCGGGCCTCCTCTCAGGAGCGCTGATAGGGCTTGCCGGGAAACTGTTCCATATCACCCTGGTTCTGTGGACCCCCTCTGCCACCAAAGCGGCGTCTTCCATTATTGCCCCCTCCTCTGCCCCTGAAGGTGGGTTCACTATGTGTGTTCTGGAAAGCTCCTTGGGGCTTTCAGAACCACATTTTTCCACCTCTTTGCCCTTTGGGGTATGGTCTGGTAGGGGTGGAAAAATGGACTCCTACGGCAGATAGTCTTTCCTTCCTGCTCACACCTAGTGAGGGTCTCCTTGACTTTAGGCCCAAACAATGAAGAGCCATCAAACGGGGTATTGACAAAGGAAGACTTGAAAGCTTCCGCAAAGGAGCACAAGCGCATCCAGGACTGTCTCCGCAGAGCAATCGCTGAACCTGCTGCTCAACTCGATCCCTCAGCTGCATAGGATATGAGCCGCATGGATGAGTTGACGACAGAATTAAGGGTAGAAAGCTGAGCTGTAACCTTTTCCGAAATAGCCTCATCTGCGTTACCCTTTCGAGTATCTCCAAGTTCTTGAAGGAGATCTCGTTGAAGGCGAGTAAAATGGGTCAAGTAGTTAAGCAATCTCATGGCAAATGTCGCAGAACTAAAAATGCGTTTTCCGTATCTGTCCATCGTCCTGGAATCCTTATTAGGAGGATGGACAGTAGAGTAAGTCTCTGACATCTCTGTCTTGCTGACCGCCACTGCCACCATGGCATCAACAGGGACTCCTTTGGTGAGGAACAATTTCTCTTGAGGGGCAGTGATGAATTTATTGGGCCTCCGAGGGACTGGTTCCATGGTGTCAGAGGACTCCCACGCCCTTTGAGCAACCAGATCCATTAGTTCGTTGAAGGGCAGAGTAACCCAGGAGGTGGATGTCTGAGACCCAAAGGCCTTCAGGAGCACCGACTCATCCTCAGTAGGGCGAATGGACTGCCAGTCGCCCCTCTGCTTAAGTATTTCTAAGATGTCCGCAAAAGAGACATCCTCCAGGGGGGACCGTGGGGACCCTTCAGATTCCTCTATGTCGGTGTCTGATGTCATGGATTCCTGAGGGGAATCCAAATGCCTCCTCTTGCGGAGTCTCTTTCTGCAAACTTCATCAGTGGGGGTGGCTGGTGAAGTTTCAGTAGAGTAGGGTTCACCCAAAGGGGATACCTGAGGCTCTGGGTCTCGACGCTTAGGTGCTTTAGACGAAGAGGCAGAAATCGGCATCTTCAGGGAGGAAGAGGAGAGACCTGTAGTGTGGGTCTGAACAGACAACACCCTCCTCGTGGCATCAAAGGCCCCAGACTCTCAGCCCAAGGAGGCCACTGGTTTCAAGGAAGACGGAGGCCTCGCAGGTGCTGAGGCCAAGGGCTCCGAACCCGCGCTCACCTGCACCGAAGCCCCAAGGGGAAGTGTTGGAACAGACACGTCGGTTTGACTCTCCGACGAGAGAGTGTCGGATCCGAGACTCTTCGGACGGCACCAAAGAGGTCAGGGTGGGTGGAACCGAAGTCACTGGAACAGGACCCGGCTGCACGGGTTCCACAACCATCAGATCTTCCACCTCTGGCTCTGAAGGCCTGGGTAGGCTCGGAGGAGGAGGAGTCACAGGCAATGAGGTGGGGACAGGGCTCGAACCCAGTTGGGATGAAGCCGAGAGCAGTTTAACCAATGCCGGGTTCTCCAAGAGCCTCTGCACCACATGGTCCACATCAGTATCTGACATTCTTGAAGAGCGGGTCGAAGAAGTCTCCGATACTGGCTCCAAAACCAAAGGTTGGCTCTGAGTCATCAGTTTGGCACATGGTTCCGAAGACCTAGGAACCGGTGACTGCACCTTAACAGAGGTGCTCAGAGCCGAAGACTTAGGCTCTGAGGACACCCGAGATGACTTTCGAAGACTTGGAGGTCTGGTCGGACTAGTCCAAAGCTTCTTGAAACTTGGGTGTTAAGAGACCTCGATCAATAAGTTTCCTACGTCTCTCTAACAGACCTCTGCCACTAAAAGAGTGGCAGATGGAACAATCCTTCTGCAAATGGAGAGGAAGCAATCCTCCTGCAAATAGAGAAGTCCCAAACAATAAACACAAGAAATGTGGTGATCTGTTATTGACATTTTTTGGCCACAGTCACATCTTTTAAATCCAGACTTTTGCTTTTGGTCAGCCATCATGTCCAGGAGAAAGCACATTTATCAGATCTCTGATAATGTCAAGTACACTAGTACTATCCAGTCACAAGAAGAGAAACACAGAGAAAACACAATTATCAGATCCCTGATAATATAAAGTATAATCGTACAATCCAATAATAATCAAAAAACAATCTTGCCAAAAAGTGGGATAGGAGAAAAGATAGATCCCTGTACAACTATAGTAAAGAATGTAACCACCTGAAGAGAGGGCAAGGCCCAAGAGCAACTTGCTCCAATAAAACACACTAAACAGGGACAAAGCCCTAAAAAAAGATAGCATAACAAGGGAATACAAAAGGTAAACTTAGCTGTAGAAATACTTCTTAATAAACCTTTACTGGCTCGCACTGAAGACTTGCAATCCGTTGCAGTGGAAAACTAGATCTGAGGGTTAGTCAGAGAGCATCATTGGATAGGTACTGTGTCTCGAGCTACTGAAAGATCTTGAGCTTGGAAAGCGGCCAACTCAGAGTCGATGGATCGGCTCCGTACCCACATGTAAGAACAAACGGCGAGATTGAACAACTTCACATGCAGGCTTATGGTATATTTAGAGAGAGAGCTAGTGCAGAGAAATTGATAGAAGTAAGAAAGATAGTGAAGAAGGGAGAGTAAGGAGATGTAAGGTATGACTAGGTATTTGTTCACATTTAAAGATATAGTTTACCCTGGCATTGAGTAAGAACAGAGGATGCTTTTCTCTAGGAAGTCTTTCAGAACGGTTTTGAAGGATGAGAAAGATGATATTGACCTGATGGATAGAGATAAGGAGTTCTAGGAATAGCAACATGGTAAGAGTGCAGACAATGCTCAGCAGATTTGATACGTTTCTGATCATATAGGAATTTTTGGTCACTGGAACATAATGACCGACTTGTAACATAGCTGTGCAGAATGTTTAGTGCTGGACAAGAACATACACAGCTATCTGTTCTTAAAGTAAGCCAGATTTTAAATAATCAAATATTAGGTCTGAGCAGTCACTCTTCAAGGGGTGAATACCACACAGTGTAGGCTCTTATAAAATACATAAACCCTTAAACCAGTAAATAAACCATCATCCACAAGCATTCAAAATTGAATGATGAAATGTTTTACTTGGAATATATACAATGAAGCATTCACTTGACAAAAATATGCATACATAAGTATTGTTGCACAAAGAATGTAAAATAAAACATTCATACTATGTTTAGATAAAAATCTGCCTAACTTCTAAACTAAAATCTGTATGGTTCTGGCTAAAGATACAATGTTCATTACCATCTTTTGCCTCTAAAACCAAAACATAATAGAACTTCTGAATCTTACTGGCAGTATAACATGATCTCTATTTCCAAGTTTAGGCTCCAGAAAGCAAAGCAGTGACTACTATTCTTTCTCTAACTCCTATAGCTTTTTAAAAATGTCATCTTCTCTATTTAGAAGCCCCAGACAGAATCTCCTGTGGCTTTAGTTTGAATATAAAAAATACTGATGTCCTTCAAGAATGCAACTGCAGTCATAACATGTGGGTTGTCCTGCCTTAGGCAGCCCTCGGTCGGCTGGATTCCAAAGTCTGGGTCCGACGTCGGCTGATGTCGCATTTCTCTCCGACGTCAGAGCGGCTGGAGTATATAAGCATCAGCCGACGCCATCTTCTTCAGTCTTTCTTGCCGCACGGTCCCCGAAGCAGAAGCAGTTCGCAAGTGCCGGTCGGTCAGCTCCCGTATTCTTCGAAACCGAAGTCATCAAAAAAGCTAAGTACCCCGTTGGGGACCTTTTCTTGCCTCAGCCGATGTCAGAAATTACTGAAAAAGTAAATAATTGTTTGTCTTGTGGTAAACAAATACCTCATAAGGATTTCCACTCTTACTGCCTCCCTTGCCTTGGCCCAGACCACGACGTCTCGGCCTGTGCCGCCTGTGCTCGCTTCAACAAGCGCACTCTCAGGCGCCGGGCGAAGTTCGCTGAAGACTTTTTCGGCAAAAAATTTGATTATACAATGCCGTCGGAACAACCGACAACGCAGACTCCTAAGAAACGAAAAGACCGGGACCGACATCCTCGGCCCGCGTCTTCCACCGACACCACGCCAAAACTAACCGCGAGTACTCCGGTTCCCTCTGAGGTGGTTATTCCACCGCTCCGAACCGAAGACACCACATTACCGATACCTCCGATACCGGAGGCCACTCCGACGCCAGTTATTGATTTTCCTCCGGATACCGAAACTGAGGAAATGCCCGAGACCATTGCTGTTGATAAGGTCACTCCTGCACGTGGAGCGGCTAGGCCTCCCATGTCCATGTCTATCAAGGCCTACACACGTGCCAAGGCAGCCAGCAAGTCCAAACATCTTACTGCTAAAACCTTACCTCAGTCTACTCCTGAAACTCAAATCATGTCCATGGCCGCAGATTTAATTTCTCTGATCAGAGGCTCCCAGGCCCATCCTGAGAGAGGATCCCAGCCTCCTCCTGATAAGAGGCCCAGGGTTGAACCCTCTGACCCTCTGCCCTCAGATGAAGATTCTGAGGACTCTGTTCCCTCTGAAAGCCAGGAAGAGCCCTTCCAGACCTATGAGGATTCAGATGCAGAGGACTCCATTCCCTCGGCCTCTTCTCCTGAGGATATTTCTTTTGGGGAAGTTCTGCATTCCATGAGGGAGCATTTTAAGTGGCAAGGCCAGGAATTTTGTGATTCCAGAAAGCGCCTTCGAACCTTCCTCAAAAAGCCTCAACACAGACCCTTAGCTATACCTCCTGTGCTTGATGTTTTGGATGACTTATACTCTGACTCCAGTGTTACCCCTGATACTCTTCCTCCTGCTCCTGTCAAGCCTGACAGATACTATAGGGTCCCAGAAACCCATTCTCATTTATTTAGGGCCCATGCTGTTGATTTAGAAACAATTTCCCAGGGGCCTAAAGGGGTTTCAGCTACCACATCCAAAAATCCTTTGCCTTCCGACAGGGAAGCAAGGTCCTTAGAGAGATGGGGGAAGAAGGTCTACACCTCCACTACTTTATCTATGAGAGCTCTCAATTGTCTCTTTCACATGTTTCAATATCAGGATTTCCTGTTAGATGATTTACAGAAAAGTTTGGCCTCTCCTGAACCTTTAGATAGGAAGTCTTTGCAGGAGGCTGTGCATAACTCTCAGCAGGTTAGCAATCATTTTTACAGTGTGGATATGATGCATTGGAGGCTTCATGTAGGGCAGCTATGACAGGGGCGGTCATTCGTAGACATGCATGGTTAAAAGAACAACCTTTACCAGATCATGTTAAGGCAAAACTTCTTGATGCACCCTTGGAAAAGAACAAGCTTTTTGGTGCTAATGCTAAAGATGTGTTAAAGTCCATTGAGGAAAAAGCCAAGTCAGTACAGACAGTCAAAGATTTCCTCCAGGTTCAGCCGCCCAGATTCAGCAGGAACTGGCCTTCTAAAAACTGGTCCTTTCCCAATCCTGAAAGATTGCAAAGGGGTAAAAACAGGCATGACCGAGGAAGAGGGCAATACAGAGGATCCTACAGGGGACGACAATGGCAACCAGCAAACCAAAGAAGTGACACAGGGGTTTCTCCTGTCCCGCAGGGACAATCTCAATGACTTTCCTCTACTTCCGCTGACCAGGGAGCAAACAGAAGCTCCTTTGGGCGGAAAGTTATCTCTGTTTTCAAAAAAGTGGCACAAACTGACAAAAGACAAATGGATTTTGGACATTATAGACCACGGTTACAGGTTCCACTTTCATACCTTGCCAAGAAAACAAGGCATGCCAAACCTTCCACAAAATCAAAGGGCAGAGGCTATCAAGCAAATTTCTCTGCTTGCTCAGATCAAAGCAATAGAAAAAGTTCCACAACAAGAACAAGGTCAGGGGTTTTATTCAAGACTGTTCCTTGTTCCAAGAAAAGAAACTCAATGGAGACCAATACTGGACTTGTCCGCTCTAAACACTTTTCTCATAGTACCAAAGTTCAAAATGCTGACTTTACAGCAACTCCTTCCCATGCTGGGCAAGGGGTCTTGGCTGATTACTCTGGACCTCAAGGAGGCATACCTGCATGTCCCTATCAGACACAGCTGCAGAAGATACCTCAGATTTCTTGCAGGGCCAGAGCATTATCAATTCTCAGCATTGCCATTTGGCTTATCTACTGCGCCCAGAGTATTCATGAAATGCCTGGCATCAGTAATTGCTCATTGCAGGCTCCACCGGGATTCAAATCTACCCGTACCTGGACGATTGCCTCATACAAGCGGACAACAAACTAACCTTGACAAAAAACTTGAATTATGTCATACACTTGCTACAGGCTCTGGGATACACAGTCAACTTTCAAAAGTCAAGACTTCAGCCATCCCAGCAAATAACCTTCTTAGGAGCCAAACTAGACACAGCCTCTCAAATGGCTTACCTGACAGAAGACAAGCAAAAGAAGCTAACTCATTACTTCAAAAGTTTAGCAAAGCTCACCCAGATGACTGCAAGGAATTTCCTACAGGCCCTGGGTTACATGGCATCCTGCATTCTCTTGGTCCCACTAGCAAGACTACACATGAGAAAGCTTCAATGGTACTTAAAAAGCTTATGGTCTCAACACAGCAACAACCTAGAAGCAATTATTCCACTCATTCCATGTCTACAAAAGGAATTTCTATGGTGGGCCACAGTAAGCCAGTTAAACACAGGCATGTCGTTCAAAAAACCTCAGATAACACAGACAATGACCACAGATGCCTCAGACCTTGGAGGGGGGCGCACATGGAGGGCAGATGTATTCAAGGGCAATGGTCCCCAAAGGAAACACATCTGCATATCAACCAAAAAGAAATGCTAGCAGTAATGCATGCCATCGAGGCCTTTGGACAACAACTTCAACAAGGCCACCTACTAATACGGACAGACAACACCACTGTGATGTGGTACATAAACAAGCAGGGGGGCACTCATTCTTACCCCCTTTGCAGACTGACAATGAATCTTTGGGAAGAATCACTGGGTCTAAACATACAGCTACAATCCCAGTTTGTTCCAGGCAAAGACAATGTTCTGGCAGACAGTCTAAGCAGAAATTTCCTAGACCCCCACGAATGGAGGCTACATCCAGACATCTTTATACGACTCACCTCAACATGGGGCAGGCCGGACATGGACCTATTTGCCTCCCACCTCAATCATCACTTAAAAAAGTTCTGCTCAAGGACATATCATCCACAAGCATGGAAAGTAGATGCCCTCTCATTCAACTGGAGCTCCCTAATAATTTATGCATTTCCACCCCTGCCACTGATGACCACAGTGTTATTAAAGATCAAGGAAGAGCAACCGAAGGGGATCCTAATAGCTCCAGACTGGCCAAGACAACACTGGTACCCACTACTACGGAGCATATGTCACAACAAAACGTGGGCCCTTCCACAATGGCCCCAACTTTTGACTCAACACAACTTCAGGACTGTTCATCCCAACATACAGACTCTACAGTTAACAGCTTGGGAAATCCCATAAATGACCTCAATTTACCTCTCTCCAAGGAAGTTCAACGGATACTAACAGAAGCCCGCAGACCATCCACCAGAAAGGCTTACTCAGCCAAATGGAAGAGATTCAGCATTTGGAATACCAACAAGGGTCATGATGCATCACTTTTGAGCATCCCTCTCATTTTGGAATACTTGGCAGATATGTTACATAACGGACTGTCATACTCTTCCATAAAAATACATGCTTCAGCTATCTCAGCTAGATACAACACTGATCCACCTGTGTTTTCACATCCTTTGCTAAGGCAATTTCTTAGAGGAATCAAGAATATAAAGCCCCCAAGAAAGGCACCAGTACCAGCTTGGGACCTCAATTTTGTCCTAGAAAAATTGACTTTACCTCCCTTCGAGCCAGCGGCTTCTGTGGAGTTACAATTTCTTTCCTGGAAGACAGCTTTCCTGCTGGCCATAACCTCAGCAAGAAGGGTTTCGGAATTACAGGCCTTAATGGCAATACCACCGTTCATAACTTTTCACAGAGACAGGGTCTCCCTACGAACCAACCCTACTTTTCTGCCAAAAGTGGTATCCAGGGTTTCTTTAAATCAAGCAATTCACCTGCCTACTTTCTTTCCCAGTCCTGAGAACAAAGGGGAAAGACTGTTACATACCTTGGACATACACAGACAACTTCGCTACTACCTAGACAGAACCAAGACCAGTAGGAAGTCTGATCAGTTTTTTGTAGCTTACGCCCCTGGAATACAAGGAAAAGCAATTTCCAAACAGACAATTTCAAAATGGATTGGACATTGCATCAGATTCTGTTATTCCTTCCATGGAAAGAGTGTGCCAGCCAATGTCAGACCAAATCCACCAGAGCTACAGCCACCTCTACAGCTTTTTTAAGAGGGGTGCCTACAAAAGACATTCTAGAAGCTGCTACATGGAGCTCCATGCATACATTTTCCAAACACTACAACCTCCCTTTATATTCCAGATCCAGAGCAGGCTTTGCTTCGGCAGTCCTGCAGAGATTGATAGCTACACCATCCTTTTCCTAGAGCATACCACCTCCCCCAGCTAAGCTATGGTATTCAACCCATATGTTATGACTGCAGTTGCATTCTTGAAGGACATAGTACAGTTTTGTACCTACCATAAATGTAGATGTCCGATAGATATGCAACTGCAGTCGGGTTTTCCCTCCCTCCTTCCCCTCTATGCCTTGGGTCCACTCCTATCCCTATTATCCTTAGCTGGGGATATCTGTTATGGTGTATCTGTTTATTGCTTATTTATTGTCTGGAAACCTATTTTTGTCTTCCAATTTGATTACAGCCTTCATTGGAGGGCACCTGGCATCTGGGGCAAGAAACACTGAAGAAGATGGCGTCGGCTGATGCTTATATACTCCAGCCGCTCTGACGTCGGAGAGAAATGCGACATCAACTGACGTCGGACCCAGACTTTGGAATCCGGCTGACCGAGGGCTGCCTGAGGCAGGACAACCCATATGTTATGACTGCAGTTGCATATCTATCGGACATCTACATTTATGGTAGGTACAAAACTGTACTTTCCTGATTCTACAGTTAAATCTCCAAGGAGGATAGGTAAGAGTCAAAATAGGAAATCATGAATTTGGCAACAAATTTTGCAATATTGCAAACAGTTGCACAGTCAAGAAGCAAGGGTTAAGTTTCATTTCTTTAACTAATACATTCTACACTAGTAAGTCATATACACATTTCACTTATATATTGCACCTCACTGAAAAGGCAAATAAAATACCACATTTTCACCTTTAACTTCATTCACTACAACTTTAGCACAATGTCTTGTGCATTTTTCTTTGAAACAACAGAAATATTTTCATCATTAGTTCAGTTCTTTTCATAAGGTTTATATGATAGGTCAGTGGAAAATGGAAAACAGACTGAGGAAAAGCATGATGACTTTATGTCGTAACAGAGGTTGGAGAAGTAGTAGTGAAATGATGGGTAAGACACATGGTTTAAAAATTGTAGAGAGAGAGGTGAGTTTACTTTTGGGTACATTTGCAGGTATGTGTTAAATTCAGATGCTTGTTGTTCAGTTTTGAATGGTTTAAAATTAGTATTGCTTCCAAATATGAAAGGGGAGGGGCTACTTCAGGCAAGAATATGGCTGCAGAGAAGTGGGAAAGCTGGAGTCATCTTTGCAGTGAGATGCAAGAAGAGTTTAGTTAGGACTTTGACATCCTCAGGGATTTTGCTGTTGTATACATTTGTAATAATGACTGAGGAGGGGTGCATTTACTAGAGCAGTAAAGTAATGTGTGTGCGCTTGTGTGTGAATTTCAGGTGGAGAAAATTAATTTGTTTTTAAGGTAAAAATATTTAGCTTAAAATATTTTGTTAATACACAGTGGTGTGTATTAGACAGACGACCAGAGACAAAATCAGACATGTGATGAAAGTTAGATTAGTGAAAACAGTAGAGCAGTAGAAGAGGCTAAGGATTAGAAAAACAGTGGCTCTGATGAGCCTTACTTTAGGGTGAGAATCTCCAAGTTTTCAGTTACAGTAATGAATAAAGCAGGTGACACGGTGGTCACATTTCAACACAGAATCAAAAGTTGTACCAAACTGCTGGAAGGCTATGGTCTAGCTGTATTTGGTCCAGGTTTTTAGTGTTCATTGATGTTGTAGTGTTTGATCTCTGGTTCAACAACACAAGTTTTTTTTTTCTGTTTTTAAATAATCAATGAATAATAATTCAGATGGAGAAATGATTTCTATGTCTAACATTGTGTCTTTGCATAAACTTGAAAGCATTCTGACATATGGTGCTACTGATTTGTCAGGGAAGGAGGAGGCATAATATATCATGATATATTCAATATTCTGGAGGAAACTGCATGTTATTTACAAATATACAATATAGGAAGGGCCTGAGAAATTATCCCTCTTGGCATCCCTAGCTTAATAGTGAAGATGTGAGCTTTTTAGGCCAACTGACACCATGTGTTTATTCAAAAGTTATCTAGAAAACCAAGTTATGATTGGGGGTGGGGGGGTTAAGAATTGGTAGGAGAATAGAGGATGTTGTGGAGTGTGTTGAGGAAAAAATGTTTAAGTCTTTATCTCAACATGTTTGATGAAATTAAGCAGGACTGTTTCAGTGCTAAAGCCAAATATGAAACTATGTTGAGTTGGAAAGCATACTATAGTGATTGAGGTATATAGTAGTTGGTGGTGTCTGCATTTTTCCATGATTTTTGAGCATGGAGGAGACAAGGTAGATTCATTCAGTCACCAGAACAGCTAGACAATTGGCAATATAGTCCTGATTGGCTGCAATTGTGATTACAACAGCATAACATATAAGGATTGTAACGACTGGTTGTCATGCATTTGTTAGTACTTGTTGACCATTTTTTAATATGGCAAATGATGTCTGTTTATTGCATCACAGATAAGCTGATGTAGTAATGTATGTGCACAGCCAGTGACAATATGTATATAACATGCCTGTATTAACTAGGCACTAGCTACATAGGATGGGGCTACAGCACATAAGCCATAACCTACAAGGACAGGGATGAAATATGACATCTGTCCTACTTTGCTTGAATAAACAGCCTGTAGTATAAGTTTATGACATTGTATGAGGAAGTCGGGAGTGATGGAGAAGTATGTAAGAGTGGTACAGGATATGTACAAGGGTAGTGTGACATTGGTGAGGACTGCGGTGGGAGTGACAGATACATTTAAGGTGGAGGTGGGATTACATCAAGGATCAGCTCTGAGCCCTTTCTTATTTGCAGTGGTGATGGACAGGTTGACAGATGCGATTAGACAGGAGGCCCCGTGGAGTATGATGTTTGCAGATGACATTGTGATATGTAGTGAGAGTAGGGACCAGGTTGAGGAGACCCTGGAGAGGTGGAGATATGCTTTAGAGAGGAGAGGAATGAAGGTCAGCAGGGCTAAAACAGAATATATGTGTATAAATGAGAGGGAGGGTAGAGGAATGGTGAGGATGCAGGGAGTAAAGTTGGTAAAGGTGGATGAGTTTATGTACTTGGGCTCAACAGTTCAGAGTAATGGTGAATGGAAGAGAGGTGAAGAAGAGAGTACAGGCAGGGTGGAATGGGTGGAGAAGAGTGTCAGGAGTGATTTGTGACAGACGGGTACCAATAAGAGTGAAAGTGAAGGTCTACAAGAGGGTAGTGAGACCAGCTATGTTATATGGGTTGGAGACGGTAGCATTGACGAAAAGACAGGAGTCAGAGCTGGATGTTGCAGAGTTAAAGATGTTAAGATTTGCACTGGGTGTGACTAGGATGGACAGAATTAGGAATCGGTATATTAGAGGGTCAGCTCAGGTTGGACAGTTTGGAGACAAAGCAAGAGAGGCGAGATTGCGTTGGTTTGGACATGTGCTGAGGAGGGATGCTGGGTATATTGGGAAAAGGATGCTAAGGATGGAGCTGCCAGGTAAGAGGAAAAGAGGAAGGCCTAAGATAAGGTTTATGGATGTGGTGAGAGAGGACATGCAAGCGGTTGGTGTGAAAGAGTATGATGCAAAGGACAGGAAGAAATGGAAACAGATGATCCACTGTGGCGACCCCTAACGGGAACAGCTGAAAGAAGATGATGATGAGCATAAGTTTATGACCACCAGCTCAAGTGAATTGACAATGAACTGTGTGTTAAAGCATATATAAAAAATGCGTGTTACATAAACTTGTCCTTAACACAGTTTCACTAGATCTATCTCCAAAGTGCTCATCTGTTTATTATTTTTTATTTTTCATTAAAGAAGTATCAATTTCTAAACAAGTTATAAGTGGTTGATTACTTTGAAGGCTCAATTGAGACTGGCTACAGTTCATGGGTCTTTTTATGTTTTTAAGGAAGCTCAGCCAGCAAGTTCGATGCTAAAGTACCAGCCTTCCCTGTGGATTGTTTTTTTCCTAAGGATGGGAAGCATTTTGCCTACTAAGGTTGGAAAACTGTTGCACCTCACTACAAGGATTTGTCTTTATCTGTCTCTGTCTGTCTGTCTGTATATGTGTGTGCAGTTGACAGCTGTGTAGTTTACAGAATGTGTCAGCTAAGCAGCTGATGCACAGGTCTACAAGATCACACAGTTCCCAGGGTTGGGAAATATGTCCTTACCACATGTTTGTGTCATCTCAGAGTTAGTATATTTAATTAGCAGGGAGTTGGAGGGGTGCATGGTGGCTTGACCCCTACAAATAATGCTGCTCTGGGAAAGATTAGATTTTCCATGTATCGAGGCTGTTTCTCAGTGCAGGTATACTGGTTTGTTGAGTTCTCTGTTTTTGATCTTTTACGGGTGATACTTTTGCAGTTGACTTTGGGTGTTTTTTGGTTTAGTATAGTTCACTCATATGTGTTTGTGTCTAGTTGGAATTGTAAACAGCAAATACAAAACCACTGCACCATATAAGATCCAATTCCCATTCCAGTCAAGTATACTAAAAAATTCATACTGGCAGAGTACCAGCACAGCATAAAAACAAACACACGAATTAAGAAACAAAATCTAAAATGTGTAAGCGCTTTTGCGTAATCCCACTACACTTCATCAGACTTAACCACATCAAAATAACTTCTCACTTTTAAACTAAAATGCTTCCAATCATGTTCTGAGACTGATCTTGTTTCTTAATAAATGTCTTTGTTTTTATGCTGTGCCAGTCCTCTGCCTATTAGAATTTTTTTTATTTTAGTTGGAATTGTAGTTAGAGAACACAAGGATCTGTAAATCTGAAATGGCTACTTTATACACACTTGATTTCAGTTCATCCAACCATTACTGAATTTGGGGCAGATCAGCTAACCCATGTAAAGCACGATTTTCCCCAGAAAACACAATTACTGGGATATACTTAGTTAAGGAATTCTAAATAAGAATCTAAAAAATGTAGGTAGAACAGATACATTTTCTGCTTTTATTCCCCAAGCTTCCATCAGGAAGTTGTAAATATCATAGATATTGCTAGAGCATCACCCTGAGCAAAGTGAACTGATGCCTTACCTTCTTTCTTAAAAAAATGCATTTCTTGGTAAGATTATTGCATAAATGTTTGGATACAGACATAAAGAGAGTGAGAACTTCAGCTGTAATTCAACAGCTAGTGTAATATTTTAGAAAAAGTCTAAAGTAAATTAATTATAATTTCCTGTGTTGACCTTAGACAAACTAAAATATTCTGATGCATGTGATTGGTTGTTCTTCTACATATATATATATATATATATATATATATGTATAGGAATGAATAATTAATACAAGTAGCACTGTAATTATTTTTCTCAAGAGTAAAGTCTAATTGTTAATTTATAGTACTGAAGACTCTTTCTACAACATATTTTTGCTATAATTGCAGGAAAGAAGCCATGCATTAGAGGATTAAGTCAAAAGTAGCCCCTTGATTATTTAAATATCACAGCCTACAGCAGGGTCATACTAGTGAGTCATATTTAAAGGCCAACAAAAATTCAATAATTATGCTTATTGATCAGATTAATATTAGTTCCACCTAAGTACTGCAGGCTCTGTGATGATTAATTAAAAAAATACACAAATGAGGAGGATAACGCTTTAAATTTTGTTTACTGTTAAATATGTGTTCATGAATAATGTTAGCAAATTCCTGTTCTTAGTAAGTATATTTTAATAAAGTACGACTTTACAATAGAGACATACAGTGTTAAGGGTAAGCCAGTAATCCATATTTAATGAATACTGCTTCCTATATGGCACTGTGCAAACATGTAATTTTGAAAGTGGAGAACAGCTTGCATTCTGACATCTCTGAGGCTGTTATAGCAATCTCCTTATTTTCAGGTTTAAAAATGATTTTTATGGAAATCTGAGGTATTGTCTGCATGAAAACATACTTCATCTATTTCTAAAACATAGTAATTTAGATCCTCAGAAAAGGAACACTGCATCTTGATATGCTAAAACCTTCCACATTGTGCCTGGGCATTTTGGCATGTATTTCTGATTTTCTATCCTTTGGGCTTGTTTGACCACCCTTAAGTATACAAATGTTGTGCAGCATTAGGCCATTTTTTAAAAGTAAGCAGAGTTCTAGTCAACGCTTAAATGTCTCTTTCTCTCTGTCTCTAGCTTAAGCTCATTGTGTTAAGAGCTGAAAAAAGCAGTATAATCTTTCTGAAAGTTACATTCACAACTGAAAATATTAAAGATGTCCATAAATGAAATGTAATGTAGAAAATTATGGTCTGAATCAGTATAAATTGATATGGTTTGTTTTCAGTTATTTATTAATACTAGGTATTACTAAAACATGAAATGATAACATGGATTAGATTTGTTTGTTATATTATTTGTTTCTTTGCTCATTTTTCAAGTAGATGTATGGAGCCATTGGGTAGGAAGCTGATGAAAGGTGTTAGAGTGAATACCAATCAGGTTAGCATAAGTGGGAGAAAGTTCTTTAGAACTGACAAGTTAATACACATAAGTAGCACTGCAGTAGAGTCATAATGTCTGACAGACATGGAACATTTACTGAAATGTACTATGAATTTATATATGTATATCTCTATATCTATGTATATCTATTTAGATAAATGTATCTGTTTATCTATATCTATCTATGTGTGTGTATATATATATATATATATATATCTATATATCTATGTATGTATATATATATATATATATATATATATATATATCTATGTATGTATATATATATATATATATATATATATATATATATATACACACACACACACACACACACACAGTATATAGGGGTCTACTTCCACCCTTCGAAAAGAAATGTGATCGAAATTCAGATTTATACGAAAATGCACTTTCGCAAAAACAGTTCAGAGATGAGAGGTTGTTGGTTCCAGGATCCTGTGGTGGTGCAGGCATGTTGTTTCTTCAGTGGTCTATGGGAGGGGAACCTTTAATGTACAGATAGCTTGTTGTAGATCGCGGTACAGTGATGGTAGGAGTCTATCAGGATGGCATATCTTGATTTGACAATATTTGCACACTCTTCCTTGCAAAAGCACTCCAAATCTGTCAGATTGCGAGGGCATCTCTTGTTCACAGCCCTCTTCAGGTCACCCCGCAGATTTTCTATTGGATTTAGGTCTGGGCTCTGGCTGAGCCATTCCAAAACTTTAATTTTCTTCTGGTGAAGCCATTCTTTTGTTGATTTGGATGTATGCTTGGGGTCATTGTCGTATTGAAAGGTGAAATTCCTCTTCATCTTCAGCTTTCTAGCAGACGCCTGAAGGTTTTGGGCCAAAAGTGACTGGTATTTGGAACTGTTCATAATTCCCTCCTCCTTGACTAAAGCCCCAGTTCCAGCTGAAAAAAAGCAACCCCAAAGCATGATACTGCCACCACCATGCCTCACCGTGGGGATGGTGTTCTTTTGGTGATGCAAAGTGTTGCTTTTGCACCAGACGTACCTTTTAGAGTTGTGGCCAAAAAGTTCAACCTTGGCCTCATCAGACCATAACACATTTTCCCACATGCTTTAGGGAAACATGATGTATTGTTTTGCAAATTTTAGCCAGGCCTGGATGTTTTTCTGTGTAAGAAAAGGCTTCCATCTTGCAACCCTACCCTATAGCCCAGACATATGGAGAATACGGGAGATTGTTGTCACACGTAGTATACAACCAGTACTTGCCAGAAATTCCTGCAGCTCCTCCAGTGTTGCTGTGGGTCTCTTGGTGGCCTCCCTGACCAGTTTTTGTCTTGTCTTTTCATCAGTTTTGGAGGGACATCCAGTTATTTGCAACGTCACCATTGTCCCATATTTTCTCCACTTTTTGATGACTGTCTTCCATGGTATAGCCAATGCTGTGGAAATTTTGTTGTACTCTTCTCCTGACTGACACCTTTAAACAATGAGATCTCTTTGATGCTTTGTAAGATCTCTGTGAACCATGGCTTTTTTTCTGTAGCAGGCAACTGAGTAAATGTCAGGAAAATCCTACTAAGACTGATGAACTTTATTTGGGGTTAATCAGCATCTCTTTAATTGATGGCAGGTGTGTACCCAAGAAGACTGAATGCTGTAATTAAATCAAAAAGTGCTTCAACAAAGTATTAGTTTAAGGGTATGCACACTTATGCAACCAGCTTATCTTACGTTTTTTATTTTTTATATTTTTCCCCCTAACAGATTTGTTTGTTTTTCAGTTGAATTGTACAGGTTATAGGTCACATTAAAGGTGGGAAAAGTTTTGAAATGATTTATTGTGGTCTCATTTTTTTATATCACAAAAACCTGTCATTTTAACAGGGGTGTGTAAACATTTTATATCTACTGTAAAATAAATAAAAAATAATTATTTATGGTATTTGGACCCTCATATGCAGCTTCAGATAAAATCATACAATTTCTCAGTGACTAATGTGTACATATCATTGATTCGAATGTACTGGTAAGCAGTGGTGGGAATATGTATGCTACGGATCGAAAACACTTCCAGTTTAATATCTATATAAAATTATTTTTGAAGTAGCATCTTTTTAATTAGTCACTCAGCTCACCCAGTGGGATAAAAGTAATTATGGCTAGTGTACTTCTCAATAAGAATTTAATCATTGTTTTTAAAACGTGAGCAGGCCCACTAGCATTTAAATGCAATAACTACTCTTGGTTGTTTAATTAAGATAATATGATTATTTATTTACTGCATTATGTTGATTGGTGAGGTCAGCTAAGGAGTGTACTTTTTTGGGTGAGACTCCAGAGGCCTGAACTCCTCATATTGTTGGTCTGACAGGAGTAACAGCAAAATATTTTACATTAGAATTATGTGTACAAAAAATACTACAGAGGGAAATATTACAGAGCTGTAAAAACAAAACAGAAAAGTATCTCTAATCTGGATAGCTATTTGACATGAACACTCAATAATTCCCTTCCACTGAGCTCTTATTTAAAGTTTCCATGGCAATTTTAAAGTCCCAGCACCACCAAATATGAACATAAACTAACATTTACAGGAATGCATATGTGCTTAATACAGCTATGTACAGGTTTTGTAGGTAAAACAGAAACTATTTAAGAGAATACTTAGGTAACAAAGCTAGAAAGAGATTGCCATCAAAGAATTATACAAGTAGTAGGTCCATACTTTATAGGGGATCTCATACTAGTTTTAATACAACAGCTGTGAAAAATTATCAACAGAGATGTGTTTTTAGTAGGCACCTTTTTTATTGTTTCATTTATTCATCTGTTTGTTGACTGCAGAGGTGAGTTGGTGCAAAAAACATTTTAGCTATGATCCACGCCTATGAACAAACACAACACAAGACATAGTATACAGTGGAGAAATAGAGTGTATTACATTTAATAGTGCAAGTTAAATGGACCTCCTATCTTAAGTTAGTACAAGAAGAGATATCAATCATAATTATTAATGTGAAGTTGTTCAATCTCACCGTTCATTCTTCACTGATGGGTTCGGAGCTGATCCATCGGCTCCGACATGGCCATTAGCAAAGCTCAAGGTTTACCAGTAGCTCGAGACCAAGCCCCTTATCCCATGATGCACTGCTGGAATTACCTCAGATCTAGTTTGCCGTGGCACAGATCTCAGTGATTCCAGTTCGCTCATGCCTTTTTTGATAAAAAAAAAAAATCGCTTTTCGCAAGTTATTTCATAACTTTTTTCTATTTCTAGTTAGATTTGTTTTATAATAGCTCCTGTAGTTGTCTCTATTAGACTTATTTCCCTTGGTGCTTGATTATTTAGTATAGTTATAGTGGCCTCGTGTTGGGCCTAGTTATTCAGAGTGTGTGTTTTTCTTTTTCTATAGTTATTGCATTGATAGTATAGACAGATAGTGTGCAGTTATATATATTTACATAGTGTTGGCCCCCTTTTTTCTCCGGGCCATTGTTTAGAGTGTGTTTGATATTTAGGCGTGTTATCTTGAGCCTAAGGGTAGTTGTGACATAACTTTTAGGCTGTATTTAGCCTGTGTGGTTTGTGATATAACATTTAGGCTGTATTTAGTCTGTGTGGTTTGTTTATTGAGTTAAGCCTAAAGTTCTTTCTTGATATGTCCGAGGAAAAAGACAAGCACTCAAAGTCTGGATTCAAGAAATGTCCAGACTGCAGGCAAAAGATGTCTCTTACTGATGGGCATGTTCAGTGCATGTATTGTTTAGGTGCAGTGCATTTGCAGGAGTCCTGCAGTATTTGCCATTTCTTTTCTTCAAGGGTTCTTTTAGAGAGGAAAAGGAAGCTTGTGGATCAACTTTTGCTGAAGCTTTGACACTCCAGGATGGGGCCAGCAAGTCCTCTAAATCTTCAGCAGACTCCAAGGCATCTGAAGTCAAAGAAAGTGGAGGATTCCGGGACTTCAGCTGTACAGCCCTCAGAGCCGAGTGTCTCTTCATTTCAGAGCTGGCCCACAGTTTTAGAGCCGGTCTCTGAGAGACCTGTATCTCCACTCCTTCAATCTGCACCTTCGGTGCACTCCTCTAGGTCTTTGTCAGCCTCTCGGATTTGGATATGGACCGATTGGTGCAGAAGCTCTTGTGGGCACCAGGCCTTGATAAATTTTTGTCGGCTCTGACCCAAGCGTCTGAACTGAAGACCACCACCCTGGATTTGACTGCTCCTCCTCCGAGCCGTACCTGCTGATTGTGGAGCCTTTGGAGCCGAGACCTGCTCTGGTGTCATCGGTGCCGACCGGGGACTCTAGGGGCTGACACTCTCCTGTCGGGTCCGGAGAGGATAGATGCACTGACTTGTCGGTGCCAACTCTTCCTCTTGGGGCCTCGGCTTGGAGCCCACAGCCTCGATGCGGGAGGGGCTGGTTGTTCCTTCAGGTCCGTTGACTCCTTCTCATTGGAGCCATGATACTTTTGAAGCCATGAGGAGAGCCTTGTCCCCAAAGACATCCTCAACACCAGGTCTGGCCTCTTCTTCCCCCAGAGCACCTGTGTCTGCTTCTGCCTCCATCGTCCAGGCCAAGCGTGGAGACCCTGAGCCTCAGGTAGCCCCTTGCTCTTCCGAGACCTCCCCAGAGGCTCCCACTGAGGAGGTTCCCAGGAAGAGATTGTGTAAGAGGAGACACTTGGACTCCCCACGGGAGTCATTGACATCTGACACTGACTTGGATGAGTCAGAAGGGTCCCCACGATCCCCCTCTGAGAATATCTCCTTTGCGGAGATACTCGAGATCCTTAGGAAGAGGGGTGATTGGCAGTCCAAAAGCCGTACAGAGGACGAGTCAGTTCTCCTGAAGGCTTTCGGGTCTCAACCTTTCACCTCTTGGGTGTCTCCGCCCTTCGATGAGCTCATGCAGCTGGTCACTCGGAGGGTGTGAGAGTCACGCGAGTCCATGGAACCTGTCCCTCGGAGGCCTAACAAGTTCATTTCTGCCCCCGTAGATAAAGAGTTTTTGTCCAAGGGAGTCCCTGTTGATGCCATGGTGGTGGCAGCGGCCACCAAGAAGGAATGTCCAAGACTTCCTCGATGATCCGTCCTCCTAACAGAGAGTCCAGGATCATGGATCGATATGGGAAATGAATGTTTAGTTCAGCGACTTTTACACTCCGATCCCTGAACTGACAATTTCACCAGACTGCAAAGAGATCTCCTTAAGGAGTTGGGAGATATTCTTCAGGGCACTGTAGCTGCAGGGGCTTCCAACAAAGTTTCCACCCAGCTTGCTACCATAAATTCCATTGTGAACTCATCCATGCGTCTCATCATATGCAGCCGATGGGATGAGTAGGGCCATGAGTACAGGAGTTGCTTTAAGAAGACATTCCTGGTTGCACTTGTGTTCCTTCGTGGAGCCCTTTAAGTCTTCATTTGTCAACACCCCTTTTGATGGCGCATCTCTCTTTGGGCCCAAAGTGAAGGAAACTCTCACCAGGTGTGAGCAGGAGGGAAAGACTCTGTCTGCCGTCGGAGTCCATTTTTCCATCCCTACTTGGCCTTACCCCAAAGGCCAACGGGGAGGGAAAATGTGGTTCCGAAAAGCCCAAGGAGCCTTTCAGGACACATGTGGTCGACCCCCCTCTTTGGGCAGAGGAGGGGGTAACAATGAAAGAATCCACCCTTGCGGCAGAGGGAGTTCACAACACCAGGGTGACAGAGATCACTTCTCTGGTCAACCCTTTAAGCACTCCTGAAAGGAGACCCGACTGTCCTGCTCTGGAGGCAGTTGGAGGTCGCTTATCTTTGTAACCAGATGCCTGGCAAGATATAACAAACCACTGCTGGGTACAAAGTATTATTTTCAAAGGGTATTTCATACCATTCTCCACCCCACCCACACCCCCAAGGAGAATCCCGGACATTCCACCCAATTACAGGGGACAAGCAACTATAGAGGTCTGCAAGTTGCTAGAAAAAAGACTCATCCAGCCAGTCCCAGCAGACCAAATAGGATCCGGAATTTACTCAAGATTCTTTTTGGTTCCAAAGAAAACAGGGAACTGGAGACCTATTTTGGACCTCAGCAGACTCAACCAATTTCTGAAGAAAGAGAAGTTTCGGATGGTCACGATACAGTCTATACTTCCCTTTTTAGGGAGAGACAATTGGATGTGCTCGATAGATCTCAAGGATGCGTACTACTACATAAAAATGGCCAGGCCATCCAGAGATCATCTGTGTTTCCGGCTGGGAGCCAATCATTATCAGTTTTGAGCCCTGCCCTTTGGTCTCCCTACAGCCCCCAGAGTGTTCACCAAATGCATGGCAGTGGTCACGATTCATCTGAGGTGTCTAGAATTCCAGGTGTTTCCATACCTAGATGATTGGCTTCTTACCTCCACCACTAGGCATCAACTGATTCAGGCAAGGGAATACACTCTGACACTCTGTCATCACTTAGGCATTACAGTCAACTCAGAAAAATCTGCCTTGTCACCATCACAGCATATCGTCTTTATAGGGGCAGAGTTAGACACTTCAACCACCACTCTCCGACTACCAATTGAGTGGGACTTTCTTCTTTGCCAACATGTCAGTTCATTAGTGTTGAAGGACAGAGCACCAGCCGCAGAAGTCTTAAAAGTATTAGGTTTGATGGCTGCAGTGATCTTGGCCATACCATTAGCAAGGATGCATATGCGGATTCTTCAATGGCTGTTGTTCACTCAGTGGTCCTATCAGGAACTTCCAATGAGTCATATGATTTTAATTACAAACTCTTGCAAGAGAGATCTCCAGTGGTGGTTGACATCTCTTCATGTAACTATAGGACGCCCCTTTGTACTACCCCCTCCAGTAGCCACTGTGACCACGGATGCTTCCCTGATAGGGTGGGGGGGGGGGCATTTTCAGGGAAAGACTGCCCAAGGCACATGGATGGATCAAGAGTCACATCTGCATATCAATGTTCTGGAGATGAGAGCAGTACTTCTGGCGTTGCAGTACTTTCTGAACTCTGTTCCTGTAGGGATGATTGCAATTTAGACAGACAATATGTCACTAGTCTGGTACTTGAACAAGCAAGGCGGGACCAAGTCTTACCTCCTTTGCCGAGAAGCCCTCAGAGTTTGGCAGTGGGCTGCCTCCTCCCAGCACTTTCTGTTGGCAATGCACATTCCGGGGAGATCCAGCGTGATAGCAGACAAACTGAGCAGGGTGATTTTGTTGCCGCACGAGTGGTCCCTCAAACAAAAGATTGCAGACAGGATTTTCCGCAAATGGGGTCGGCCTTGCTGCGATCTTTTTGCCAGTCACATCAACACGAAATGCAGAAGCTACTTTGCCCTGATTCCCCCTCCGGGAGAACCCCAGAGAGACGCACTCGTACATGATTGGCCCCCGGGCCTCCTCTATGCATTCCCTCCAATCCCTCTAATACCCAGACTTCTACAGAAAGCAATGTCGCTGGGAAGGTCTATCATTCTTATAGCCCCTCATTGGCCTCGGCAGATTTGGTTCCCATTTCTTCATCTTCATCTATTGGATGATCCATGGATTCTAGACCTATTTCCGCACCTTCTGACACATCCGTCTGGGGACCTCGATCCTTCATTGCAGTCACTGAAGCTCACAGCTTGGCTGCTTCTGTTCCCCTCATAACCAGGCTTCATGACCTTTCCAATGAGACAAGGCAGATCCTCTTGTCTTCCCATAAGCCATCCACCAGAAGATTATATCTTAGTAAGTGGAAGATATTTTCCATATGGGCCTCGAAGCAGAACATTGATCCTTATCAAGCCCATTTGATGTCTATATTAGAATTCTTGACTGATCTTTAATAACAGAGCGACAGCTGCTACAGTTCGTGTCCAGTTGGCTGCTATATCTAACTTTCATCTTGAAGTGGACGGGCTAAACATAATGTCCCACAAATTGTCCAAGGCCTTTCTCAAAGGAACCTTCCACATGAGACCTTCAGTGAAAACTTCTTATTCTCCTTGGAAGCTACACTTTATGCTGTCCCGCATGATTCTTCCCCCCTTTGAACCAGCATCATCTTGTGATCTCAAATTTTTATCATGGAAAACCATATGTCTGGTGGCTATTACTTCCGCCCACAGAGTGTCAGAACTTCAAGCTTTATCTATCAGTCCTTCTTATTTGATTTTTCATGCTGATAGAGTATCTCTTAGGACAAACTCCTCCTTTTTGCCCAAAGTTTGTTCGGAATCTAATATCAACCAAGTCAACTGAGTTGCCAGTTTTCTTCCCTAACCATTCCAATAACCTTGAGTATATGCACAAACTTGATGTTCACAGACAGCTCAGATATTATTTGGACAGAATCAGACCAGCTCTTTGTATCATTCTCTGAAGCCAGAAAAGGTAGACCAGTGGCTAAAACGACGCTTTCGAAATGGCTATCTGACTGTATTACCTTTGTTTATTCAGCTGCTAATATGCCCTTACTACACAAGATTAAAGCTCATTCTACCAGGGCAGTCTCTACATCTTCTGCATTCCAAGCCAACTTGCCCCTTGATACCATTTCGTCACTTCATCTAAACCTCATACTTTTATCACTCATTACAAAGTTGATAAGGCCTCCAGGGGCAGGGCTTCCTTTGGGTCTCCGGTCCTGAAGAATGTACTCCCGTGAGCCACCTGAGATTGAGGGTGCTAGGGACGCTACTCATCAGTGAAGAATGAATGGCGAGATTGAACAACTTCACATTAAGAAGTTATGTACTCACCATAATGTTTCATGTGAGTTGTTCCATCTTGCCTTCATTCTTACGCCCCTCCCTCCATCCCCCACCTGGCTGATAGCTGACCTAGAGGCTGATCTCATCCTGGTTATTCAGTCCTTCTTCCTCTCTATGGGAGGGTACTTCTCTTACATGGATATGATACATGCAGCAAACAAGATCTGAGGTAATTCCAGCAGTGCATCATGGGATAAGGGGCTTGGTCTCGAGCTACTGGTAAACCTTGAGCTTTGCTAATGGCTGTATCAGAGCTGACGGATCGGCTCTGAACCCATCAGTGAAGAATGATGGAACGTTATGGTGAGTACATAACTTATTTATTGCATTTATTTACCGGGAATGTCCACTGGGCCAGCAAGTGCCCATTTTCAGTGGAGGCCTGGGGAGAAAAGCTCCACATACTATACAGAATATAAATGAAAACATTTAGTACATATTTATAGCAGTTTACAAATACAGTGACACTTAATATACAGTACACATAGTTACATCTTGAACAGTATACATATACGTATAGATGAAGCCATTTATTTCATATAATTGTTAGCTTTCATGTGTGTATGTAGTCCTTCTTGCTCAGTTACAGGAGTCAGTTAAAGAGGCTAAACATTGTAACATGTTTAGGTGGAAATCAATCAGAGAGATGGGCTAAATGAGTAATGTTATAGGAATCAGGTAAATACTTAATTTATTGAATATATATAATGGTATGATAGTGAGATAGGCTATGTGAGTCCCTGATTGTCTAAGGGTAAGTGTGAGAGTGAAGTTGAGCAGAGGGCGATACATAATGAACTGGAGGGTGGTAGCACAGGAGTTAAAAAGGGAGGATGGGAGTAGTGTGAGTAGAGAGGTTATGTTATATGAGGTGGGGAGCTATACAGTAGAAGAATTATACATAAGGAAATAAAGGGTGATAGTAGAGGAGTTAGGAGGGAGAATGGGAGTAGTGTGAATAGGGAGGTTACGTAATGTGAGATGTGGTATAGCGCATGTGCATAGCCGTGTTAAGGAGAGGCGCTGTTTCAGGGATCTTTTGAAAAGAGTTACTGAGCAGGTAGATCTAAGTGTTGGGGAAAGGGAATTCCACAACTTTGCAATGGAAAAGGAGTAAATCATTTGGCCGGCTGAGATCTGGGGTTTTTCTACATTTAGAAGCATTTGGTTATTGGATTGGGGAGATCTGTTAGGATGATATAGAGTAAGCACACAGGACAGAGCAGGGCATTTTGTAGGCTTATATATGATATTGTGGGCAGTGGTAAGTTGGATATAAGAGAGAGAGTTAGAAAGTTCTAGCCAATTTAGTTTGAGTAATGCTGAGCAGTGGCAAGCTAAGTAAGTAGCATTAGTAACAAACTTTGCAATTTTATTATAACATGAGTCAATTTTGGATTTTAGAGATGACTGAATGTTAGTGAGGAGAGGGGTACTGTATAAAAGAGAGGGTAATAGGAAGGAAGAGGCAAAGGATAGTCTTGCTGTTGGATTGAGTAGATGTTTGTGTTGGTAGAGGGAGCCAAGTTTTTGATGTGTTTTTTTGTTTCTGATATTGGACTGAATGTGCAGGTCAAATGAGAGGTTTTCGTCTATGGTGACACCTAGGAGTTTTGTGCTAGATACAATTTCAATGATAGTTCAATTTAAGGATTGAATGATAAAGTCCTGTTTTTGTAGGGGTGTGATCTTTTTGTGGACAAAGTGTACCAGTTTGTTTTTTTTGGGGTCCAGGGCAAGATAATTATTAGACATCCAGATTTCGGTTGCGGTGAAGGCACTTTGGGTGAGTTGGTGTAGTTTAGAGGAGGACTTTGCAGTGCAGATGATAGTGGAGTCATCTGCGTACTGGATGACTGAGCCTTGAGTGAGGGATGATATTGATAAATATGCTAAACAGAAGAGGCCCTAAAATGGAGCCTTGAAGAACTCCTGTTGTTGTGTTTAGGAAAGGGGAGTAGGAATTTTGCCATTGTCATAATGAAGAAAAATGCTTAATCAATATTATGAATTAACATAAATCAGATGAACTGCATGGTAATTTTATGTATATTAAATGAAAATAATTATCTTCAAAACATTTTTCTTAATGAATATGAGAGCACCATGATAGCTGAAGTTTCTAACCTACAGTAGAGAGAAGGTCTCGTTCTAACGTCAAACTGAATAGACATTATTGTACAATAGCTTGCGTACATTGCAAATGTAAATGTAGGGATGGGCCATCCTAACTGAGAGATTTATCCCACCTAAATCTGTTCTCTGATCTTATATATGTTATTGATTTTCTTAACCAGATTAATAGGCAGATCCACTATGAAACTTTTTATTCATAATCTAGGAAATAAAATCAAAACATACAGAAAAACAAACAACAGATCTGTAATAAAGTTGTGTTCACATAATAAGATGTTAAAAGCACGTCAGGACATCTGGCTCAAATCATCAGTCATTTACATCACAAAACCAAACCTGAAAACTACAAAAATCAAAACTAAAACAAAAACAAATTGCAGTGGTTAGCCACTCATTCAGTCTTCACACCCGTGTGTCTCTAAATAAATTTTGAGACCATTGAAAATTGGGAATAAGACAACACACTCCCATCATCCGGGTTCAGAAGTCTTGGCATTAGTATTGCCAAATGCTCAGTACTGCAAGATTCAATGTTAAACAATGCTCTGGTACACAGAAAATGACTAACTAAATTATATACTATCAAGTGAAAACCTGCAGGGTTAATTTCAGGCTTAGCTTTATATTCCTCACTGGCAAGAAATATTTTAGATACCTTGCCAGTTACCTTGGAGAGGCAATCGAGCAACGTACTCAGGGAATGGGATGAACATACAAGCATACATGTGTACTTCTGAGGTGCATTTTTAAGGCACAGGTGCTCATGGAGGTTGAAGTAAGTGAGCTACCCTAATGTGATTTCAGTGGTGAGAGTTATTGAAAAATGTTAGTACTGGAGAGTCATTTGTACAAGAGAACAAAGAGAGAGCTGAGAGGTAATTTATGCTATATTTTTCACTGTGATACAATGTTATTCTCGACAGGGGATTACAGAATAAAAATCTGCAGACATAGTGAAGAGCCTGTATTATTCAAGTGTTTATTACTGGGGATAATGAGGTGAGAGTGGGGAATATATATTCTTTTAAGGGAATAATTACTCCCTTTCTGAGAACAGTGGTTGCTTCGTGAGTTATGCAGCAAACTGTTCTGAGTAGTATGGTTATTTTCTTCTGAGTTTTGTTTATATGAAAGTGCAACCCTGGTATAGTAAGTGCTTTGGAAATGATTTTCTCTTTTGGTTGTAACAGTTCCCAAGGAAATGGCTGCAGTTCTTAAGAACATACCCTGTTTTATTCATGTGTACAAAAAGCATTGCCTGTTGTTTTAGTAGTTAATAGTAAGATGATTATGGTCAAACAGTTAACTGCTATTTGCTAGGTCCTTATATAGGTAGTCTTATTGGTAGATTCTGGATAACCTGTCTGAAAACGGGCCAGGCCATCTGCACAAAGGATGGAACAGGCCTTTGGATTGTTATTTATGGATGTGTTTGTGCTTGTGAGCATGTCATTTGCCTTTTCACTGAGCTATGAGGGAAACCTGCTGAGGATATAGCATTGGGTGATCCAGCATAATTAACATTTTTATTAAATATGCATTTTCAAAGGTAGTTTGTTAGCCACTAGTTTCAGTATCATAGGAAGTTACTAAGCTGCTGGCCCTGGGGCCCTTATAAGCCTAGCTAAATTTTATGCCCAAGTCGGCATTTTTCTGTCTCCCAGCTAGTCATCCAGGTTTCGCTTAAAAAGGGCTAGTGAGGTGCTTTGCTTAACATGAAGAGGGAGCCTATTCCAAAGATGGGGGAGCATCTGGGACACAAATCTATCTTGGCAGCAAGTTCTATTGATGTTGCAGGCCATTTTTAGGTCCCTAGTGTGAGTTACATGCGTGTTGTTGGATTTGCGAATATGCAGCATTTCTAATAAGGCAGGGTCAGAGATGGCTTTATATGTCAGACAAGGATCACCTCTGAGCAGTCTGTATGAAACTGAGTAGAGAGTGAGGGTCTTTATCCTATCCACATAGGAAAAATGTTTGAGACCCTGTATTTTCCTAGGCAGGAATCTTTGCGGTCTCTCCAGCTGCTGTAGGTGCTTAGCAAAGTACATGCCAAATGGGGTGTTATACTCAATTATTGGCCTCATAACTGAAAAGCACAGGGAGGTTATGTCTTCTTTTTTCTGAGATGCAATACCATTACTTATGAGGTGGCCCATATAAAATGCCCCTTGTACTACAGAGGCTACATGGGATATATATTAGTACCTCGAAACTTCATTTCTCTGAACTTCAAAACGTCGACAAGTAAACAGCGAACTATGAAAAGCATGGCCACTTCCACAGATTTCTTCACAGGGAAAACATTCTCTTGGCTGTTATCGGGAATTTGCCCTTTTCTCCAATGTAGAGCGATCTCGGAGTTGGTATATTTAGTTAGGAGGGTTGGCACAGCCCCCACAGCGGTTGGGGGGGGGGGCAAAGCCTCCCCACTTGATTAGGGTTTGAATGTTTGTTTTTCTGTTAGCCGGACAAGCAAATTTTTTTCCCTGTGTAAAAATTTGTGGACGTAGCCTTTCATGCTTTTCATATTTCGCTGTTTTTGTGCTGATGTTGTGGTGTTCAGAGAAATTATGTTTCAAGATACTAATATAGACCTGCTACATGGTGGTCATATATCAGGTTGCTTTCAACCTGGGTGCCCAAATCTCTCAATACTGATTGCGTGCTTAGGACGTTGTTGTTGATGTGGTAAGTTGCAGGAGCATGCTAATAAATGATGCCACTGTTAAGTTGGTACAGGCCATGTTTTAAGGTATTAGGAAGAGTTACAGAAGAGATATGATGGTGCTCTGGCATTTATGTAAAATGCACTGCTTATCACATAGTGACCACAGCAATAGTTATGTTTTCTTAAATGTGGTAGTTAGACTTAAAATGGGTTAGAAGGTGGTGGCTCAAAGAGTCTAGATGATACATCCTGAGCTGCAAAGCTTAACTTATTTAGGGACAGATAATGCGTGCACATTTCCAATGATACTGCAGGTGTGAAAACAGAGTTACTTTGGATGTGGACCCTTGAAGTGAAGTGTAGGAAAGCAGACATATGCTTAACTTGGCTATAGTGCGTTACTGAAAGCCTGACAGTAGGTGTAGATGCTTTAGGCTAGGCACTGTTAATGACCTTTAGGCCATGATTGATTCTTTTGGTCTCCATTTGCCCACTGAGGAAAAAGTCACTTGGCCAGACAGTGCTCACAGTCTGTAAATGAAAAAAGATTTGTCTGAATCAGTACTCTACCTAGTTAAAGCATTACTTGGCTTTTTATATGTACGATATCACTTCATAGCTACGGTACAGCTGTGTTCTTCTCTCTTCTGCTATATATATTGCATGTGAGCTTAGTACACTTTTTATTAAGAACATGCCCACTTAATTCTACTGTATAGCATACCATGATGTTACTGTAGGGAAAACGTGTGGTGCATCCTTAGACCTTACTGGACTTCGTACTGTTGGGGGGGTGCTTAGACTTTAATGGATTCCGTACTGTGAGGTGGTGCGCTTAGACTTTAATGGATCCCGTACTGTGAGGTGGTGCGCTTAGACTTTAATCGATTTCGTACTGTTGGGGGTTGTGCTTAGACTTTAATCAATTTCGTACTGTGGGGTGGTGCGCTCAGTTAGACTGGGACAGCACCTCTGTGCTATCCTTATGATAGCATCACTGAGAGTAAAGTTCATCTTAACATATGGGAATATAGAAAATGAATGATTTGTTTGACACCGGAGGTAATGCATGCCATCGTGAATAAGATAAGCAAGAAAAAGTAAAAGGAACTCTAACAAATACAGACAAACAAAGGAAATGACTGACTTCTTTAAGATAAATTGCCTTGAAGAAGAGAGAAAGAAAGACTAAGAAATCCAGTTGTTGGGAATTAATCTTACATTTGGGCATTGTCTTATTTGATTTGTCACTCTTTAGAGCTCCTGTGTATCATATTTCTAGAGTATGTTCCATTTTTTTGTTAGTTGAAAGAGCTGAATCTGACACAATGGAAAGCGTGATACTCAGGGGTTACATCTTTTACTGACTGATAAATTATCATATTGTGGACTTGTTATAGGCTTTGGCAAATATGTTTTTGGACATCATCAGTAGTACTTTGAAGGAATGATTGCGTGTCCTTAGCATAATAATCTAAAAGTACCTTTATCAGGTGGCCCTCATTTCTGCATGAGCCAGTTTACCTGTTCATTCTTCTCAGTAACACATTTCAGAATGGATGATTATATTTTTAAGAATATTAGTGCTTGCCATACCTGGTTATTTCTTCTGTGAACACACTTGAGTATCTTGAGGAAATCTCTAATTGATAGGGTGTCAGCCAATGACTAAAGATGAAAACATTTCTAATATATTTCATTTAGTTGCAGCCAATCGAGATGGAAAACATTGTCAAAGCTTCAACTAGAAGCAAAACAAAGGGGAAAAAAGCATTTTTTTTGCAGAAAACAAGGTCTCTAACTAACAACTTCCTTAATAAATATACTCATTCTGCAGTTTCACAAATCCAGAGAACAAGAAAAAGCCACAAAACTTTGAAACCACTGCTAGTCCACAAACAGGAACAGCATCAGCAGTGACACTCGCTGAAGAACATCAGTAAGTTACTTCCTGAGAAACTGTTCTCAAAAAGTTGCAAACTCTTCTGTTTTACTTCAACCAAGCAGAGGGAAGACACTAAGAACAGATGGCAGAAAAGGGTTAAAATTCTGACTGACTCCGTCTATCTCAGCAGGGTGGCTGATAGTGTTTTGTTGCATAAGGATGAAAATATGATGAGGTATAAACACAAAAGGCCAGTGTAATTCCATGTGTCTATATTATATAACTGGTAGCAGAATATAAGGCATTCATTTGAATCCAGCCATCCGTCCACCCATCCACAAACACTTTTTCCCATTTTCGTACATGGGGTCGGGGTGTCACTTCAACAGTGAAAATCATTCAGAGCCAGGGTTTACACCACTGAGTGGCTAGCCATGCCGTAGTAGTTTCACACCACACACTCACACACAGAGTCACATTTATGGCCAATTTAGAGTGTCCAATCCATGTACATGCCTTTGGAATGTGGGAGGAAACCAAAGCACCCAGAGGAAACCCATGCAAACACAGAGAGGATATGCAAACTCTGCACAGAAGGCACCGCAGCAGACAATCAAACCGGGGAACTTCTTGCTGTCAATATCATGTCTATAAGCGGAGGATGGCAGGAGATTACCTGCTAAGCTAGCATAATGAAATGTAAAAAAATGATTGAAATATAAACTCTGATTAAAAACATTGTTGTTTCACCTGTGATATTACACGTGACCTTCAAAACACATTAAAACCCTGCAAAACTTGCACAAAGACAAAATGCAGTAAATTTTCTCTGTCAATTAAGTCAGTCTAGGAACAATGCTCTAAACTGAGAGAGGCATCAAAATCTACTGCATTGAAGAAATGTCTTTGAACCTATTGTTCCTTTTAACAGAAACAACTGTAAACAAGAAGAAAGACACACTACATTTTTTTCTGCTGGGGCATTCTCAGATCTTTCATGTATTCATTTGAAAGATTGGCATAGCTTGGAAAAACAGCTAATAGTTATAGCAAAATGAAAATGTTGCCTTTAGCTAAAAATGGACTTTATACAAGTTTCTTTGGTATTTATACAGCATATAGACAATGCAGTGTTTTTGAATTGTGTATAGCAGTTAGGAGTGTAGTAAAGATAAAACCAAGAGCTTATTTCCCGTACCTCACTTGTTCTTCAAAAACAAGTGAATTCCTTTACATCTTAGGATATCTAGTGGCATATTTCAGTTAGAGACAGAAAATGCACATGGAAACATGATAAAAAAGTAATACCAGTCATGTATTTAACATACAAACATACACCACTGGTAATGGAAGGAGGCCTGTGGCTAATCAAGTCAACCTGATTGTTTTACCTAGTTCTTAAGTAGTTGTCGCCCCCCCAGCTGTACCATTCTTTCCTCCACCTTTGGCGCAGATATCCTTGAACCTTTCCTTGAATCTGGGAATTGGCTCTACCTTTAGAAATATGTTTCGAGGCCCCACTATCCTGTCTCTGAACTATTCTTTCCTTAAATTAGTTCCCTAACTATTTTGTTTCGTCTTCCAGCAGTATCTCATACAGGTAATGGCCTTTCATGTATGCTGCTGAACTCTCTCGGACAAACAGTGGAATAGTCTTATGAAGCAGAAATGCAAAAGAGCCAGCAATGAGGTCTGAAATAAATCTATTCACCAGCTCAGCTGAACAAAACTACTAGTTTCACGTGACTGAGTTTCATCAGTATAATAAAGAAGCAGTTTACAAATACATTTATATAAACTCATTTTAATCCTATGACTCGTCACTTGATACAAGAGCCATGTACAACAAATAAGAACAAAAAATAAAAACTTTTTTGCCGTGAATGTAAGCACCCTGTATCAAGACAATTTCGTACACATAAAGGAATGCTATAAACATAAGATAAATACCTGAAATAATAAACTGGTGTGTTGTTTTTGTTTTTAATTTCAATTGAGCTGCAGAATAAATTTATTTTTCGCATCTCACTGCTGGCTTTTTTGCATTTTTTATATTGGTCATGCACAATTTCAAATGGAACCATACATTTTTTGTTTTGTGAATAGTCTAAAACATTGTAGTTAGACTGACGATGTTATGAGTACTGCATTAGTTGATTTGGGGTATATTGATAGTTATGTCAGAAGGTACTATAAATATAAGAAGCATGTCCACATTATTAGTGTGATATCTTTTCCTTATGCACTGTATGGCTGAACCAGTCAGAGCTGTAGATAGAATACGTAAGAGACAATCATGAAATGGGGGAAGCAAGTGTTTACACTGCCAGGGCCCCATGCAGCCATGTAGCAGTGTGCAGGAAGGATACCGCTTACAGCCCATAGGCTGTCTGTATGTATGCATAAACCTCTTACAGCCTATAGGCTGTCTCTATGTATGCATTTCTTATAACTGCTGTGGATTATAACAAGGCTTGTTATTCCAGCAGCACTCTCAAATGGCAGAAACCAGTAGCTGTATTAGGACTTTTAGGTCAGCTCTCTTAAAATGACACTGTAGAAAACATGTCATTCACAGTTGTAAGAATCTCATTTTCAGGACTTGTTAACAAAGTGTTAGGTATGGCTATTTTGGATTTCCATTACATGGATAATTTGCACCTGGATTTTAAAAAGAAAATTCAGTGTAATCTCATACATTATGGGGAAGACCTTCCTTTAGATAGAACATTATGAGCTGTCTTATACATATTGGTCAAGGAAAAAAAAAATAAGATAATTTGCTTTTATCTCTGGAGTCCTTAGAAATATAAGATCAGTTTCTTAATCATTTGCTACCATTCACAGTCAGTATTCATAGAAAAGTTTACCATTAAGTATAAGCTTTATTATTCAGACATGTTGAAAATAGTACTGAGAATGGGGGAGGGGAAAGAGTGTCATGTAAAGGATACCCCCCCCTACACATGCAGGGGTATTGTAGCAATATACCTGGCACCCAATGGGCTTATTTAGTACCAGACTATTATTAAAATGAACAGATGATTTTATTTCGTACAAAATTGTATCTATTTTTGTACAGTACAGCCAGCCACGAAGTGTGATTCAAACGGTTATGCTACAAGCTGCTAGCAGGCTTCATCTTGTTACCTTGGGTTTGAATCCCTCAGCCTCCACTTACAATACTTTATGACTTTGAGGAAGTCGACAAACCAGCCTTCTTAAAAGAAAGACTTGATCAGAGAGTATTTCACATAGTTAAAAATAAATACATAATGTAAAACTACTCAGTCTTGTTAAAATTGTGCTGGTCAGTGTTTTGCCATTTTTTTTTCCTTGTACTATTCAGTGTTAAGTATTAAAGCAATAAAGAAATGTTAAGTTTTGTAGGCAACTCACCTTAAAATTATTCCCAAAAGACTGATGTGTTCAGTGGTTTCAGTTTAATAGATCACTTCACTCTTGTAACATTTGTGATATTCAGAAGCTCTCAATACATTGCAGCAGCATTATGCATTTCCTCTCATTCCTGGCAATTTGTTTGTAATTATTTGTTAGTAGTACATGGATGTGAGCAGTCACCACTGGTTGTGCCTCCTCTTGATGTAAGACCCACAGATCTGATGACTGGCTATGTTACCTGTGCCATCAGCCCCAGTTTGGTCAATGTTTATGTAGCACACTAATATGATAAGAATGGTTTACTATCATCTACACAAATCCAGAAAAGTTGATTCTTGTAATAGTGAGAAAGAAGGTCCAAAACACTCCTCATTCTCAAACCTTAGAAAATATTGAATCCCAAAGGTCCCTACCCAGGAGCAAGTGCTAACATAGGTCCTGATGTGTGGGAATATCAAGCAAGTCTGTTGGTGTATCACTGGGGACTTTTAGTGATACATGATGGTGAACCAGTAAGATCACTTGGGGATGTAAACGGATACAATGAGATGGTACAGAGCAACACAACAAAATACCCAGACACTTTGTATAACTTAAAACAAACACAATAGAAGCCAATGCACCACTTTATTTCCTGGTACCTCAGCCTTTCGCCTTCAAAGGTGGTTTGTTTTATGATATTTTGTTCCAGTGCATGTTGGTTTTCGTGACTTTGTATAACTTTTGTTGAATGTTTTGAGTCAGAAAAAGCAAGAAAGGCTAAAGCCAGGAGTTGTTTGAATGTCTGCATCATGCTAGATTTGTTACCGTTGTTTTCTGCTTTTATACTGTATTATTCTGAACCATTTTTATTTGACTATTCTGAAGTTCTAAGTTCACAGCAGGACAAGTAACTTGTGTCTAGTGGGTATAAGATAGTTAAGAAATAGTGTACCATTATATCCCACAGAACAAGCATTTCTTCCGTTAGTTTTTGTCATTTCTCACTAGCAGTGTTACACAAGGACACTGACGGAATCGTAGTATTAATATGGTACAGCATGTTCTCTGCAGTGTTAATCTTCTTCATTCTGCCCTGAGGATAATGTCATACATATTATAGTGTCCTTATGTGTGGAATAAAAAAAAAAAAAATCTTGCCAAAAATGCTGTTTGTAATTCTCTTGTGGTAACCTCACAAAATCCCGTATCACCTCAGGCAGTCTTTTCAGATATAAAGATGATTGCATTTGTTTTATCCACATCTAAAGCAGTATTAGAATCGCTCTTCTAAATTGATAAGAAGCTCCATATAATACCCCACAGCATGATTTGTAGATAGAATCAGATTGTAGATATATGTGGCTATTTCAGTTCATTACTTTCAGTACTAGCTTTACAAATTGTGGAACATTTTGTTTTGGGGAAATAATGTGATTCAGTTTTCATGTTTTACGTTATAATGATCGAAAAGCTGGTGAAGAACATGGATCTGTGTCTTTGCATCTAAATGCTCCAATTTTACTGAGTAATATCTTCAGAATGTTCTTGGAACAATAGAAGAGGATTATAATATGATTAAAGGAACTGGTAACTTCTTTAAGTACTGCCTAGTTTAATGCATATTAAACTAGCAAGAATTTGAACTTAAATAATACAAAATAATGATTAAAAAAAATCATGCCATATGAGTACTTCTGCTGAGAGATGATCTTTGAGAAATTGGTATGCCAGAAGTAGACTACTACTATGAATGCACAGAATTTGAAATGTATAGAGAAGCATTTTATGTATATTTATGTTCTGATGCATTGGAGTACAAGAGTATGATCTGTAGCAGTACTGAGACTTTGAATTTAATGAATCTTTTTTGAATATTTAAACAAAAAAATGTATGCGATTATGCCAGCACTGACATATGGGTATTGGCCATGATTTTTGCCCACACAACCCAGGTTTGACTAACAGCTTTGATGCTGGAAGAATTGCACAAAGAGGGGAAGGAGTGAGAAACTGACGCCTGCTCATCCATCTTGGGCTGGGGGTGGGGGATACTTTGGTGCAGGCCCCACTGTAGGATCAACATCTGGTGGTCAGACTCCAATGTGTGATCCTTGCCTTAAACTGCACGTATTGTACTGTAGCAAGCAAGATGTCTGTGCAAAGTTATACATTTGCTTTGGGACTGAATATAGCACCCAACTTCTTCACTCATCCTTTTGCCAGTAAACCAAGAGAGGCAAGAAAAAGTGAAGCTGTAAGCCTCCCCAAAAATGCCCTAGTAGTGATGCTTAACAGTTCGGGTGATATGAAGTCACAGATTTGCTGGAGTACCCACTTAAAGTAAAAAAAAATGGAGTGTCCCAAATAATATGAGTGCAGTTCCATAAAACCCAGCCTGATGCCTGCAACAGGAAGGGTCAGTCCCAGGGGAATATCCTGTTCAATCTAACAGGTGTATAAAATATTTAAATTGGCCTTGCCAACCCCCCCAAAAAAATGTGAATGGGAGGCATATCTAAGGATAAGCAAATTCTGCGACTAAGTCACCATGCCTAAATCTGTATTTAATTTCTGCTCAGTGACAGCCTGTATTTGTCCAATAGATTCTCCTAGGATGCCAAAAAGTTGTAGACCTGACAAATGGGGTTTGCCCCAGGGACTTGCGGGGTTCTAACATCCATCACCAGTGCAACCCACTTAGGTTTGGTGTCAAGAGCATCTTTAACTAACCTGCTGTTATTTAACTCTGACACCAATTTCCTGTGCACACCTATTTTAACATCAGGGAGTGAGTAGTGGGTACAAAACTGTTCCTAGGGCAATACACGAGCATTTTCCTAAAGCTGTTCCCAGTGCAACAGTTTATGCCCCCCTAGATATTTCCATGGACCACACACCCAAACAAACTGTGGATTGAATGAATAACAAATCCCTCCACAAGAAGAAGGATCCCATGCAGTTAAAAAGTGAATTGGCAGAAGCAATCAAAGAGCCTACTAACCTTGGGTAATCTCTTAATTCTGATTTATTTTTGTAAAGTAGCGTGTAATAAAATATAACAAGGCCACATATATTATACTTAACTAAATCCATTCACACCTTTTTGTGTCTTTAAATGCTAGAAGAAAAGAGGAAATAATACATTAGTAAGGGACGTGGCTTCATGATCACTGAGCAGTAAAAAGGATAAATCATTATAAAATAAAAATATTTTAAAGATATCTGCTTACCCCTAAATGTTATCTTATAAATATTTTATGAAAAAATATAAATTGCCATATAAACGCTATAAAATGTAGTCAAGACCACAAAGCTAACAAATTGTGCTGTACTAAAGCCTGGTATGGTGGACCTGATCTCGCATTGGTTTGGCTGACTTTCTGACTATGCTGTAACTGAGTTAGCTGTATTTTTTTAATGGTTTACCGATTACTGCAACATCCATTTTTTTTTAAATGAGTGGTGCATTTCACCTGTTGAACATCTCATTTTATTCTGCATCTGTTGTAAGTAATTTTGATATATTTTTAACAGAAACAGCTCTGAAGTTAATACCCAGGTATTCAGTCCTGCATGTTGTGGAATACGGTTAGTACTCACTGGAAAGGGCCTTTACTGGGCATGATTGTTGCAGCACAATCCTGAAAGTGGTTGAGGTATTAAATATCTTTGGAGCTATTGGATGGTACATGATTTAAGGTTTTAACCTAACTGCATAAGCACCACTTGTAATGCATTTAATTGCGTGCTAATAGTGTGACAGTCTATACCAGTTGTTGTCAATGTACTCTGACTGTGCTGCCCATCTTCCCAGTCTGTAGCCTTTCCTAAGGCTAAGAAAGTCATTTTAAAAGTAGTTCAGTGTATTTTCTTCCAGTATCTTATCCCTGAAGCTGAACTGTGGTTTGACGTACGGTGGATATCCAGGGATATTTATCAGCTTTAAGACTTTTCATTCAGAGTGGGGGAAAAAGTTTACTGTGATCATCTGTGCTAAGACGTTTTTGAAGACTACCGTCACAATGACTTCTAGCAAAACAAAGTTTCTATTTACCTTTTCAAAAATGTTTTAATTGTTTTAAATATTATCTAGGGAGTTTCAGGACAATGATCCCTAGTATATACACAAGCACATACCCAAATAGCATCTTTTATTTTCATAGATGCATGAGTGACCACCATACTGACATTTACTGCTGACCAACGCAAGATTATAATGACCTGTTAAATTAAAAAAAAAAAAAAAACAAAGAAAACAGTACTGCTGCATGTAGTTCGACATTGTCAGCCACAGGATCATGTTTTAGATTTAATAACAAGAAAATGTGTGGCACGTGCATATATTCTAGCAGGAGATCTGACAGGAAAGCAGGGCTAGTTAGTAGTCTAGTGTCATTGGGGTATTTGGTCAGCATGGGGCTGCACAAATGTGTCTGGCAATATGAAATGTGCTATTTTGGAGAAGTGTACTTTGTACTTCGTGATAACTAGGGGCAAATGAGTATTGTAATGTAATGTTCCACGGAGTAACAAGGCACTTCCAACCAGCTTTATTACAAACAAAAAACACCAGTGCTCCACCACTGACCTAGGTTTCGTCCAAAACTGACTGAAGTCAGTTTTGGACGAAACCTAGGTCAGTGGTGGAGCACTGGTGTTTTTTGTTTGTAATAAAGCTGGTTGGAAGTGCCTTGTTACTCCGTGGATCATTTCTTTGGTTGGTGTTGGTTACCTGGTATTATTGTAATGTAATGTACTTACAAAAGACTCTAAAACAGAGAAAGGCCAGCTGTGTTGTAGGAGAAAACTCTGAGCTGTTCCTTACAAGAGAACAAAATTGCATCATCTTACTGTTAAAACGTTGCTATTGTTATTTTAATAATCAATTTCCTTTGTTATTTTGCATTTACCCTGTACCTCTTTTCTTTTCTTCTTGGCAGGTAGAAATACAGTTCTGAAATACATTTATTTGTTGCTAGTTCTCATAGTGTGCTTTATAGATAAAGGTCACTTTGATATTTGGAATGGAATTTTTATGCAATACTTTAGCACAGCAGACACTTATGAAGGACTTAGAGCACAGAATGAGAGGTTATTGGAAAACACTTTTTAGGAGTTGTTAATTGTAAGGAAAACAGTAACAAAATGTATAAGATAGTGTTTGAGCTCATCCCTTTGCTTCTATCTTCTTTAATTAGTATGATGCATTTTTTAAGGAAAAAATGAAGTGTGGTCAGGTGAATAATTCTAAATCACTTATTAATGGTGGGCAGAAGGTGGGGACTGTCTGCAGTTAAGAAATACATTTCTGACGGGAAAGAGCAATTTATATTCACTACAAAGATGATTTTGTAGAATGTCCCAATTTTGCCTCATATTCTTACCCCTGTCCCTCATACAATTGTAGATTTTCTGATAAATCAATGAGTATTGCTGTCAGTTAATAATTTCAGACATTGGTTTCATACTTATTGTTCAGAAAATGCATGCTAATGCACAACCTGCTGTGAATGTGCGCAATAATTAAAACTGTCCCTGGTTTTGAGCCTTTGTCCTCCTCTCCGTTATTTTTGGATTTCTTCAGAATTCTTAAGCAAAAAAAAATGAGGGGTATGCTGTTTTTGTCTTTTTCACAGTGATAACTGCTTTACCAGCTTTTAAAACCAGTAAAAAATAATTTGTTCTCCTCCTATACTTTTTTTCTTTCTTTCTTTTTTCCGATAACTGATAATACGTGGAGCAGATAAAGCTCCATGCACTACAAATAATTTTAATCAGGTCACTAATTATAACCTTCATTATGTTCTTGACATGGATCCCAAGATTCACCTCTTGGTACCCATGTCCTGAACACAAAACAAGCTGTTTTTTTTCAGATACCTAATCATAATCCTTTATGTCTATTATCTTTTACAGTGTACAGTACAGCTCAGCACTTGTATCAGAAATTCAGTGATAAAAAGGTTGCTTTATGTTATTTTCAGTAGCAAAACTAAAATCATGTGACATTGTCAACAAATCAATTTAAACCATTAATTTAATTCATTGTATTATAAATTAGTTCAATGGGTGGTATATTAATTGTTCTGATGAAGTCTCAGCTCACTGTATGGGATGAAAACACTCAACCAATGTTATTATTGTTGTAATAAACAGTTGGATGATTTTGCTGGATGTGCCATTTTCCTTGGTTTGATTTCAGCTGGGTTGTGGATCTGTGTGGGACCTCGGTCACATTTGGTTCTGTGATTTTTGCAGATTGTAAAATTATTGTTCTTAAAATGTTTTGTAATACTTTAGAGATTTTATCTCTGGGCTTCCACTGAAAATGGGCTCTTACCCAGTTGGACTTTCCTGTAATCTAATGTCAATAAATAAACAGTAGCTTGTTTGCCAGGTAGCAGCCTGATTGATGTCAGGCTGCCATATGGAAAGCAGGTCAGGGATCCAGGTGCAACTGACAGTTGGCAAGGCACCCATCCAATTTATAACCAGCTATAGACCCCCCCTCTATGACTTAGGACACTCACTGCTCCTACCTGGACCTACCTGACTCCACCAAGGTACCCCCTAACACCCTGATCCTTGGTGACTTCAAATACCCCACCATAGACTGGGAGAACTATTCCTGCACTAATGCACTCACCCAACGATTCCTTGACTTCATCAGTTCTAATGCACTAGACCAGCTTGTCTCATCCCCCACAAGGGGAGATACCATTCTAAACTTAGTTCTCACCAACATGTGTGACCACTGCACTACTCCCATAGTATGTTCTTATCTGGTGAAATCAGATCATCGGTCTGTCTCATTCGAAGTTTCTAACCCCCCCCCCCCAAGCCATAACCAGGCTAAAAGACTTTTCAAAAGCTGACTTCAGCCTCCTAAGGGAGGGTATTAGTAGCTTCACACCACCGCCCCCCTCAGAGGATACAGACAACTATGATGAACAGTATGCAAATGCAGTATACAAGCACCTGTACAACTGCATGGACTCAGCCATACCCAACAGAACTAAACCCTGTTTCTCAAGGAAACATAAACCTGTCTGGTGGACATCCTCTATCAACAGGTTTTACAACAAAAGGAAGAAACTGTTGTCCATGGGTAAAAAGGAACAAATTCCAAATTGGAAAAACTCCCTCCTCAGCCTCAACAAATAAATTAGATCACTAGTGAAAACCTCCAAACAATTATGAATTGAAACTAGCCTCCGAAACAAAGCAAAACCACAAAGCCTTCTTCAGTTATGTCAAGAACCTCCATGGCAAAGACCAGGTTTGTTCTGAATTAGTACTTAACGGTACCACTTACACTGATCCTGTGGACTTAGCCAACCTGCTAGCTGATAGGTTCAGTGCAAACTTCACCCCGATATCCCCTCCAAAAGCCCATTCGACATCCCTGATACTGTCCCGCACCTCACTTTTCCATAGATCATATATTAAAGGCCCTATCCAAGGCAAAGAACACAGCTTCCATGGGACCTGATAGTATCCCAGGCTGTATTTTGCACAATCTGCAACAACAACTAACTTCACCATTGAGCACCCTGTTCAACTACAGCCTAATTACGGGCTTCATTCCAGCAGAGTGGAGAACTGCCATTGGCATCCCCTTACACAAAGGTGGTGCCACTACTGTCCTGGGAAACTATTGCCCCATTAGCTTGACAAGTCTGATCTGTAAAGCCATGGAGTGTGTTATTATGGGTCTCATAAACAAGGACATATGCAATCTCCAAGCACTTGACCCCACCCAATTTGGATTTGCCAGGGACAGATCTTGCCTGTTGAACGTGTTTGACTTCTTTGAGACTGTCACTAAGGCCCTGGATGAGGGAAGGTCAGTAAATACAGCTTACCTTGACTTGGCCAAGGCCTTTGACAAAATCCCCTAGTCGAAAAGCTAATACAACTTGGTGTAAATCTCTGTCTCGTCAGGTGGATGGCCAACTGGCTCACCGATAGGACCTACGAGGTAAAAATAGGTGCCACCAACTCCAACAGCAGTCCTGTCACTAGTACTGTTCCCTCAGGGATCTGTCCTGGAACCGCTACTGTTTGGCATCTACTTCTCAGAGGTCCAGGCAAAGACAAAGGGCCTGTAGCTGACCAAATGTGCGAATGACTGTAAGTTGGGTGCTGTCATTGACTCCCCAAATGATGGTAACATACTACAAGAGGGTCTCACAGCAACAAATGACTGGTGCCAAAGTTATGGCCTTAAGTTAAATGCAAATAAATGTATTATCATACCATTCAGCAAAAACATGGCCCCTACTAATTACCACATAGACGGCAAACCCCTAAGCACACAACCTGTAGTGAGAGACCTTGGTACTCAGTTTGACAACAATCTCTCATTTGACCATCATGTAGCGGCAGTGGTCAGAAAATCTTTTTACTTGGTTCATCTCATAAGTAAAGAGATTGCATCTAGAAAAGAGGAGGTTATTACCTCTCTGTACTGCTCCCTCATTAGGCGTATAATTGAGTATAATGCTCCGTTTGGTATGTACCTCTCCAAACACCTGCACCAACTGGAAAGGCCAAAGAAATATCTCACAAAGAGAATCCATGGCCTCCAACATCTCTACTATGCGAACAGGCTCAAATCACTATCGCTCTACTTGGTATTGTACAGATTGCTCAGAGGTGATTTGTGTCTTGCCTACAAGGCAATATTGGACCCCTAGCTACTAGAGATGCTCTATATCTGTAAGTCTAACTTCTCGAGCATTACCCACATGAAAGGCCTAAAATCTAATATGCAACAGCAACAAAACCTGCTGGAAAAACAAGTTTGTCTCCCAGAGGCTGCCCTGTCTCTGGAATAGACTTCCGAGACATTTCAAACAGAGTACCTCGCTGACCCTCTTCATGTGCAACTTTGATGAGTGGATGGGAAACCACAAATTTGTCCCAGGAGGTTCCACTTTGTCCCTCACTGACAGGAGCGATAGGTGCTGACTGAGGTTTCTTTTTTGGGGGATAAACTCTTGGCGAGGCTTGTAAGGGTCCCAGGGCCATTAGCCTAGTAACCTTCTATAATCTTATGATAGAAAGGGAACATATTAATTATAATTAAATCTGAAAATAAATTGAGGCAAGCAAGCCACTATAAAAGCAGCCAAGTACAGAGAAAATGGCTAAGAATGGTAGAAACATGTTGCAGTCATAGAACAGTTGTTAAGTTTATTCCAGAGAATTCAGTATTGTCCTGTCTGTAAATGTCATTCTGAACTGAAAAGAAGAGCTTCCTCACATAGATTTAGAATTAATGGGGCAATTCTCTCCTGCCCAGTGAATCAAAAACGCTATGACTTCTACCTACAGTAAGGAGCAGATGGTTCACAACTAAAGGTTACTGTAGTAGAAGAGCTCAGCATCTTTCAAACTGTACCTTTTTATAATTTTTATGCTGTGCTGTCTACAATTCCTGTATAATACAACAATAATGAAAACTAATGAGGATGTTAGGGCTGTTCACAGAGCCAACTCTCAAGAAAGTTACAAAGGGTGCGGGGGGGGGGCAGGAAGCTAATTTTTGCTTTGGGGGCAGTTTCCATTTAGGATTATAAAAGAAGGTGAAGAGGAGAACATAGACGTATAGGGGCAGAAAAGTTAGGGAAATATTTGTTAATGATTCATAGGTTCAAAGAAGGTTACTAAGCTAATGGCCCTAGAGCCCTTACAAGCCTAGCCATATTTATATTGAGTTGCCCCATTTGCTGGTTGTTGGGTGAGTGAGGTTCACAGAGGTAAGGATCTACGGTAGTTAATAATGACTTCTTCTGTCCAGGATGTACATGAGTGCCACCCCAGGAGTGAATTTGTGGTCACCCATCCATTGATCTAGGTTGCATTTGAAGAGGGTCAAGGAGGGGCTCTGTTTCATGTGAATTGAAAGCTTTTTCAGAGAAGTAGCAGTCTCTGATGGATGTTTCTATCTTTCCAGCATGACCTGTTCATGTCAGAGGCTAGATTAAAATAGATCCCTGGAGTGAGTGTCCCTTGTGCATTTTGATTTATGAATGTGTAGTATTTCCATCAGGGCCAGTCAGAGACTGCCCTGTAAGCCAGGCACAGGTCACCCCTAAGCAACGTGTAAGAGACAGAATACAATGACAGGGCTTTCAGTCATTCTGTGTAAGACTTCTTTTGTGTACCCTGTCATTTCTTGGTGAGAAACCTCTGTGGTCTCTCCAATTGTTGCAGGTGTCTGGTGAGGTACTACCAAAACTGAGCACTGTACTCAGTTACTGGTCTGATGAGGACTGAGTATAATGGTCCATAGGTGTGTTTTAGGCTAATGGCCCTGGAGCCTTTAAAGCCTAGCCCTTAGAAGTGCCCTGGCATCTTGCCACCCGATGTTAGTTCCCAGTGCCTCTATCAAGAAGAGTCACTAGAGTGATCCCCTGAGTGAACTTTATATTTCCCATCCACTCATTAAGATTTATCTTTAAGAGGGCCAGTGAGGTGCTCTGCTTGACGTGTATGGGAAGTCTATTCCAGAGCAGTCTCTGGGTTATGAACATGTCCCTCCAGCATGTTCTGTTAATTGTGGTAATGAGGTTGAGGTCTCTGGAGCGTGTGGTGCGGAGGGATTTGGAATTCTTTAGATGTAGCATTTCTAACAGAGCTGGGTCAGACATGGCTTTGTGAGTCAAGTAGAGATTGCCTCTTAGTAGACAATATGAGACAGAGAATAGCTGTTTTTTTTAGTCTGTCCATATAGGACATGTGTTTAAGGCCTAGGATCCTCTTCGTGAGGTACTTTTGTGGCCTTTCCAGTTGTTGCATGTGTCTAGTGAGGTACATGCCAAATGGGACATGATACTTGATGACTGGCCTAATGAGGGAAGAGAAGAGAGAGATGATGACCTCTTTCCTCTTGGATGCAAAACCCTTGGTAATGAGATGTGGCACATAGAAGGACTTTCTGACCACAGTGGGAATGTGGTGGTCAAAGGAGATGTTGCTGTCAGCCTGTGTCCCCGGATCTCTTATAACGTCTTCAGTGTTGAGTGGGCTCCCATCGATATGGTAATTAGTGGGAACTGAGTTTTTCCCAAAGGGGATGATGAAACATTTTTTGGCATTAAGCTTAAGGCCATCGTTTCAACACCAGTCATTGGTCTCAGTGAGGCCTTTCTGTAGGATGTCTGCATCACTTGGGGAGTTAATAATGGCTCCCAGCTTGCAGTCGTCTGCGAGCTTGGTCAGCCAGAGTCCCTCCGTGTTGGCCTGGACTTCTGAGAAGTAGATGCCAAACAGGAGAGGACCCAGGACTGATCCCTGTGGGATTCCACTCATGACTGGCCGGCAGTCTGACTTGGAGTCCGCTACTTTCACACTGTGGGTTCTATCTGTGAGCCAATTTGCAACCCACCTAGTGATATAGGGGTTGTTGCCTAGTTTGGTGAGTTTATCAATAATTCCTGAGTGGGGAATGGTATCAAAGGCCTTGGCCAGATCTAGATAAGCTGTATGAACTGCCTTGCCCTCATCCACAGCTCTGGTGACTGACTCAACGAAGTCAATGGGCCGGCATGATCTACATTTCACAAAACTAAATTGCATGGGATCTACGGTTTGAAGATTCCCTATATCCTTGTTAATTAGGTCCATGATGATGATGCGCTCCATAGCCTTGCATATCAGACTCATCAAGCTAATGGGGCGATAATTCTTAGGGTCCGTATTCGCTCCCCCTTTATGGAGAGGGATGACTGTAGCAGTGCGCCATTCGGTAGGGAAAAAGCCTGAGGTGAGGCTGTGGTTGAACTGGGCACACAGATGTGGTGGCACTTCACTTCGTAGTTCATGTAGAACACATCCATGGATACTGTCGGGTCCCATGGAAGCTGTATTCTTGGCCTTGGACAATGCAGCTTTAACCCGTGCTGCTGTAATGCTGGGTGCCTGGCATTCCTCCGGTATTGTGATTAGTCCTTTAGGGGGGACAGAGGGGTAAAGTTGGCAATGAATCTGTCGGCTAGTATGTTAGCAATATCTGTTGGCTCAGTATAGGAGGTATCATTGTGCAGTAACTCAGAGCAAACCCTGCATAGCTGGCTTTAGAGGTTTTGATGAGGGATCTCAACTTTTTGTTGAGGCTAATAAGGGAGTTTTTTCCACTCTTGGGATATCACCTTTTTCTGCAACAGTTTCTTCCTTCTGTTGTAGAATTTATTATTATTAATGGCAGGGGACCACCAGATTGACTTCCTTTTTTTGGAGGAGAGCGTCTTCGTTCTGCTGGGTATGCCTAGTTCCATGCATTTCTGTATGTGTTCGTACATTGCATTGATGTATGATTTGGCAGTCATGCATCTATTTTCCATTGACATGGGTGCTGTGTAGTTAGCCACCTCTGTTTTTAGGAGCCCAAAGTCAGCTTTGGAGAAGTTTTTCATGGTGGTGTGGGTGAGATGTGGATTTCCATAGTGATTAGTTTGTGGTCGGATCTAACCAGAGAGGAATTGAGCATTGGTGTAGAGCAATGGTTGCCCATGTTAGTAATAACCAGGTCAAGGATGTTGCTTCCTCTAGTGGGGGTAAGGAAGAGCTGGTCCAGGGCATTGGAATTGATGAAATCCAGGAAGTGTTGGACCAGTGTATTGGTGCATGAGTAGTTTTCTCAGTTGATGGAAGGATAGTTGAAGTCACCTAGTATGAGAGTGTTGGGTTGGACTCTAATAGTTTCCGGGGTGCTTAGGAACGTGGAGTGAGTGTCTTAGGGCATGGTTGGGGACCTATAACAGGCTACAACCTGAATCGCCATCTTACCCAATGTTAGTTGTACCTGAAGTATCTCAGATGCATTGTGCTGGGCTACTAGTCTGGAGGTGTGCATATCCTTTATGAATATGGAGACATCACTGCCTTTGGAGCTTCGGTCCATGTTCTGGTGCCAAAAGGTGTGGAATGAGTTATAGCCTGGTAGTGCAGGGGTGCTTTCTGCTGCTTTAAACCAGGTCTCCATTACAACACAAATGTTGATGTTCTCCATTTTGAGGAGTGCTTCGAGCAAGTGCATCTTGAGATTTAGACTTCTAACATTGGGCAGCATGACCCTCAGATTGCATTTATTTATAGCTGTTTTGGTAGTAATTTGGTCTTTGGAACACTGCCTAAAACAGGCAATATAGGGGTGACAAGAGCCTTAGCCAGTATCCAGAAACCCAGGGGTGACAGATGCAGGCCATTTCTGGAAAAGCATTGAGGTCTGTCAATCATGTCATCCCAAGCAGACAAATACTGGATTCCCTTAGAATGACACCAGAAACTTAGCCAATTGTTGAAGTCAGTCATTTTCTTCTTGTACTGTGGTATCATTCTGGGCAACGGTGAGATGCTGCTCAGGGCTAGTGTCATACCTGCTTGGGTCACATAATCCAAGAGCTCCTCCATGTCTCTTTTCATGTAGTTCAGGGAGGTACGTCTCAGGTCATTCACACCCACATGGACAGTGATAGAGTCATGCTTGTCCTTGTGGAGTGACCTGAGTGTGTGTTTTATGTGTCAGATTCTGGCACCTGATAGACAGCTGACTCTTACCTTCTCCATATTCAACCTAGTGAGTGAGACATCAGTGTGCCTCACTATCGAGTCACCTATGATTAGTGTATTGGGCAAGTTGTTTTGCCTTAAGAGCTTAGGTTGAGGGGCACACTGTGTAGGTGAGCTATGTGTCTTGTGGTTTGTGCTGTGATTTGGTGGTTGAGTGCGTTTCTGCCTTGGAGGTCTCTGCTGTTTGGGTGGATTTTGTTTGAGAGCCTCTGGGAAGGTGGGTGTGTGGTTTGTGCTTTTATGTGAGAGCTTTGATGGTGGGTGTTCTGGAGGGCTGTGTTGCATGTGGTGTGCTGCAGGTGTTGACCTTCTCCTCTTGACCAGCTATTCCAGTCTTGGCTTGAGTGCGTATGGCTTCCAGTTTGAATTATAAGTGCATCTCTCACATGTCTGAGTGTTGGGAGGCAAGAAGAGAGGGTTGTCTGTGGACACGAGGCAGTTGCTACACTGCCTCAGAATGCCCATGTTCACCAGGTTAATAGGAGAAAGTACAGGGAACTGACCATTAGACATACCAGGAAGGATGGTCATTATTACTAAGTACTGGAGCTGTTTTCTTATATTCCTTTTACAGGAAAAATGTAACTCAAGGTGTCTGAGTCTATACAGAGCACTGCCATACACTTGAGATGAAACTAATATGTAGACCCTGAAAATTTAAGGATGAAGTATTTAGGCAGATATTCTAAAGTTAGAAAGAAATAAAGCAGTACTCACTGAAAAATAAAGAATTAGCTTGTCAAGAATGATGAAAAGAAAGGAGTCGCATGAATAGCTCCTACTAATGCTGGTCTCAGCACAGCTTCACTCTGTTAGGATACAATATTCCTTTACTTCTTCTCCCACCAGAAGCAGAATGTTAGCACAAATCCCAAGAAGCAGTCCACGGCCTGTTTTGTGATCCACAGTCTTGTCCCAGATGACGCAAGGGTCTGCAGGCTTGTAGCCTTTTTCTGGTAGATGCCTCAAATAGCAACCAGACCAATCAGGTACGTTAAGCACAGACACTCACTGTCCAACCAGAAAGAGTCATTAATCAATGCACTCAGCTCCTACTCTCACCAGGATCAGAATACAAGCACATATTCCAAGCTGTCACCTACAAAGCAGTTATTAAGCTTTCTAGTGATCAGCAGTCTCCGGGAAATAATGTAGCAGCACTCCTCTCACCAGGAGAAAACAGAAGCACTAATCCCAAGATGACTACTGAGATGCAGAATGTGGACTCTCCAATAACTGGTGGTCTTGCAATAGATGCTTAAATGTAAGATGAAAAAAATGGTTTATCCTAAACACTGCAGTGTGCACCAGAGGAGTTAGATGTGAAAGTAGGTAATTTAAGTTTTACCTGTCTGAAAAGTTAAATGTTAGTGGAGAGTCACTTTTTTTAAAACAGCAAGATGGATTGAAAGGGGGTGGTCACTTTTGTATTATTTTACTATGGAATACAGTAGGATGGCCAATAAATTTAAATAGTTGAAGGGGAGTGATTTCACACGATTATAATTTTGTGCTTACTCACTTCAGCCAGTAAAAGCAGAGAGGAAATAAAATATATGGTCAAATTAACATAAGGGGCAGGCAACTAGAAAGACAGTGGTGTTTAAGAACAGTAAGTGGGCGGGAGGGTGGGAAAATTTCTGTCTGACTCACAAGAGGCAGAGCTGTGGTCTCTTTTCAAGTTTTAATATGCAGCTAAAAGTGGAATACAAGTAAAACACAGTGTAAAGAAAACAAATCACAGTATACAAAATAGAAAAAGGCAGTAAAGTAATACAAAATACAACACATAAAAAGCAAACTAACCTTTCCCTCATAGGAAACTGTAGCAGAGTCTGGGTGAGCCTTTCCAGTAAAGCTCTGAAATGTTTTATTTTGCCCCATAAATATGTTTATTTCCTAGCTCCACCCCCTCAGTTCACAGATGATTAACCTTAACTGACCTGTTCTAACTTATGTGTGACTCCTTAACTGACCTGTTCTAATTTCTGTCTGACTCACAAGAGACAGAGCTGTGGTCTTTTTTCAAGTTTTAATATGCAGTTAAAAGCAGATTACAAGTAAAACATAGTGTAAAGAAACCAAATCACAGTATACAAAATAGAAAAAGGCAATAAAGTAATACAAAATACAACTAAAAAGCAAACTAACCTTTCCCTCACAGCAAGCTGTAGCAGAGTCTGGGTGAGCCTTTCCAGTAAATTTAATATTTGGTATGTCTGAAATACCAAAATCAGTATATGTATTTATACGAATAAAGCATAGAAAATTAACAGAAAATTACTTGCTGTTAATACAGGTCCCTTTATGACTTTGGCAAGCATAGTACAGTGTAATGCCTGATGTTTACTTTGCCTTACATATTTTATTGAAGTACATTGTCTGTTCCATGTGACACATTAGGTTGCCCGAACTGTGAGTACCTCATAGCTGCCCATGTTGGGGTCAGTGACTGTAGATGCTCATCTCTAGGGGAGATGTGGAAAGACATAGCTGAGATCTTCATTCATATGTTAGAGGGAGGGAAGGCATTTGTATTTTGCAGTATCTTACCATATTTGAAATGGCGCCACAATTCCAAAATAAAGCACTTGACTTTGACACTTGGCTAACTAATCAGTGTTATTTCAGGGTCATCCAATATGTGTCAGTATGGGACACAAAAAGACAGCCTGTTTTGCCTTTAAAGGCCTGCGTCTCTCTTCTCAAGGTGTCTGCATATTGGTTAATTTGTTTTTTGCCCCTGTGGTCACTTTTTTAGGCACTGTCCTTGTCATGGATATCCCAATAGCAAATTTCAATCCAGGCTACATTAAGGTGGCGTTGCACAATGCTGGGAGTCTGAAAACAATTGTCCATTCTTGAGACCTGGTTGACACTCAGATATATAGATTTTTAATGTGTAGTTAGTGCAAAGTAGTTTCATTGTATTGATAACACTTCTTCTGTACCAGGGGTTCCTCACCAAGCTTTAGTTGAGACCCTCTAGGAATGGAAAAGGGAGTATCAGGATTTATCCACTCCCATGTTATATTATACCATGTCTTATATGATAGTGTATTTAGAACTCCTGGACATCTTAATCATATGAACTACATCCTACTAAATAAATGGAATTACTACGCTATTGACAACAAAATCTCTTCCTAGGTGTCTCCCAATAATCATGGTTTAATCCTGGGTGATATTAACTACCCATCCATTAAATAGAAGTGTTATGCAAAAAATAAATATGCACAGCAATTCTACATTTTGATCCTACTAACTCCTTTCTTAACTCCCCCCAGAAATGAAACATACTTGACCTTGTTCTTGCAAATGTTTCCCCTGACTGCACCCAAAATGTCATTAGCTCCTTTGTCAAATATGGCCACCTAGCTGTCAAGTCTTCCTCAAAACTTCCATCACCCTGTTTAACAAATCTGAAATATTCAGAGATTTTTTTTCCCAAAAAAGCATCCTAATTTTCATGTCTGCATGTCTAAATACATCATTTTACATAATTCATTGATATGTGCATGCAAGATATTCTATATCATATGTAATTCTAATTCATTTTGACTGCAGTATCACACACACACACACACACACACACACACACACACACACAATCTAAGTTAAGTTAACCAAACAATACTGAGAACAAAAACAACTGCTGTTAGTCAGACTAATTTCTCTGAGGCAAATGTACACAACTTTAGGATTACAAATAGTGTTATAAACCCTGTGGATATCAGTTCAGCATTATTGCATTACATCATAGTTTCTATATTAGCAATGCACTGTAGTTGTCATTAGCTCATATTATACCAAAAATAGTTACTTTGAGCCATATATACATGACATGCAGCCAATGCACAGTGTGCTCCTGCTGTTATTGTTTAGAACAAAGAAACTATATTGAGAACTGTTCAGAGAGTCTTTTGGCTTATGCTGCAAGACTGTCACTGTGAAAAATGTATCCATCAACAGTATGTTCCAGTAGCGCTGAAACTATATTTAGGTATGTGGCAAAACTAAACTTTTCCACTTCGAAGTTAATAGTACTGCAACTTATCTTTGTCACTTTGTCTGGCACAAGTTGTTCTGAGAGTCATGTCTCCAAACCTTACTCCAAAGTAGACATCTCAGTCTGTAAGTATACAACAGATAAGAAGCAACTTCTCTCCTCAAAAATGAATTTATTGTTATAGAAGAACTCTCTAGCAGTCATTCACACAATAATGTCCCAGCATTATTCTGATATAAAACTCAGCATTGCAGAATGCTTTACAGAAACACGAGAACATGTTGATCTAAGTGAAGAATCATAACCTGTCACTCATGGAACATAAGTTCAAGTGTGAGATGGTAGCTTAAGAATATGAGAACATTTTTCCTTCTGGATCACATGTAGTATATGGACAAAATGCAATAATGAATGTCCTGTGTTGCTTCTGTGAAGCTTAAGTGCATAATTTCCAATGCAAGACTGCATGCAGTGGTACTTTTTCTGAAGCACGTGTGTAATTCAAAACATGATTTATGTTAACATTAAAAGATACAGAATGTAAGGCAGATCAATGTACTTCTTGTTGCAGAATAGGCATTTCAGCAGCAGTTTTATAACCTGAAAGCATAAGTCAATAGATAATCCCTGTGAGAATCACCTAGGAAAGTATTTGGTTTTCAAATTCTATACAGTACTGTAGGAAGGCAACACAATTTTTTTTTTCATGTAGTGTTTTATGCTGAGGGCATTGTTATATTTGGGTATAGACAAATTGGGGGTGAAGACTTTTCCCTCGAAGGCCAACTGGGCAAGCTGTGGAACAAATGAACAATGCATTTAACAGTGAAACTTAGCTGGCTTCATAGGGTTATAGGTGTAATGACCACAAAGGCCTTTTTAAGCCTAGCCATGCATCCCAAATATCTGACAAGTTCTGATACCCTTGATAAGTGTAAGCAGGGGGTTGGGAGATGAAACATTTACAAGCTAGGTCTGGAGATTGCCTGTGTCCGTTAGATAAATAGGTGCCAAACCAGGGAAGAATTTCTTGTTCCCCATACAGTTGTCCAAGTTGCACTTGAATTGGTTTATGGAGGAACTCTGCTTCACATGGATGAGGAGCCTGTCCAGGGAGGGAATAATCTCTGCAATACATACCTGTCTCTCCAGCAAGTCCTGTTTATGTAACAGGCAAGGTTTAAGTCTTTAAAATGGGTAATTCTGATGGTCTTTGTTTTGTGGATATGCAGGATGTCCATCAGAGTGGGGTCTGACAGTGTCCTGTATGTCAGGCATTGATCTCCCCTCAAAAGCCTGTAGGAGACAAGATGCAGGGATACAGCCTTGAGATAGTCTGTATATAGTACATTTTACTTAAGCCCTGTATTCTTTTAGTGAGGAACCTCTGTGGAGTTTCCAGTTGTTGGATATGCTTGGTTAGGTACATATCAAAGGGGAGATTGTATTCAGTGATAGGTCTGATGAATGCAAAATACAGTGAAACAATGACTTCCTTGGCCTTAGATGCCATACCTTTGTTTATAAGTTGCGCAACATAGAATGATTTCCTCACTACTGTAGACACATGATAGTCAAAGGCTAGATTACTATCTGTGTGTGTCTCTAAGTCCCTGTCTACTGGGTCAACTCTAAGGGAGTGTGTTGTCAATTTGATAGTTACCAGGGGTGGATGACTCCCCGAAGGATGCTAATATGCATTTCTTGGCATTTAGTGTTAGTCCATGGCTCTGACATCAGTTGTTTGTACGTGTCATCCCCTCCTGAAGAACATTTGTTTCAGTGTGGGATTCAATGACAGCTCCTAATTTGCAATCATCTGCAAATTTAGTTAGCCAGAGACCACTGACAGTAGCCTTGACATCGGAGAAGTAAATGCCAAAAAGGAGAGTTCCAAGGACTGATCCCTGAGGGACTCCACTTGTGAATGGCCTCTTTGTAGACTCACCAATTCTTACTTCCTGGTTCCTGTTTGTGAGCCAGTTGGCTATCCACCGGGTGGTATGTGAGTTTATACCTAACCTCTTGAGTTTGTCAACAATGCCGAAATGGGGTATTGTGTCAGATGCCTTGGCCAGGTCAAGGTAGACAGTGTGAACCATTTTGCCCTCATCCATTGGTTTGGTGACATTCTCAAAAAAGTTCACCAGGTTGAGTAGGCAGGATCTGCCCTTGACGAAACCAAACTGGGTTTAGTCTAGTGTCTAGAGGTTTAGTATATTGCTGTTGATCATTTCCATGATAATTCTTTCCATGGCTTTATATATAAGACTTGTGAGACTTATGGGTCTGTAGTTTCCAGAGTCTGTAGATGGCCCACCTTTGTGCAAACGGATGACTGTTGCTGTTCTCCATTCATGAGGCACAAAGCCTGTTTGGAGGCTATAGTTAAGTAGCAATTCCAGGGGCCCTGATAGGTCATGTTTCATGCTATTTAGACGGCATCCTGGGATATTATCTGGGCCCAGTGATGCAGTGTTCTTGGCCTTAGACAGAGCATTAAGGACCTGTTCCCTAGTGATAGCAGGGGGAGTTATATTTGATGGTATTTCCTGAAGGAAGGTTGGGGGGGGTGTAAAGTTGGAGCTGAATTAACTGGCCAGTAGGCTTGCTATATCTTTTGGCTCTGTATAGGTGGCTTCATTTACAATGATTTCTGGACACAATTGTGTATTGTCTTTGAGGTTGTGTACATAGCTAAATAATGCCTTGTGGTTGTCTTTGGGCTGGGAGGCCGAACTTACCTCAAATTTGGATTTGGTAGACTTTATTTGTCTTCTTAGTTGGTTGTTTATTTTGATTATAGGTTCATAGGATGATACTAGGCTATTGGACCAGAGGCCGTTATAAGCCTAGCCAAGAATTTCACCCATGTTCCCTCAAAGTCAGCACCTGTTTCCCCTGTCCAGCAGGGACTCAGGTGGGACCCAGGGGTATATTTTCTGTTTCCCATCCAGTCGTCCAGGTTCCTCTTAAAGAGAGCTAGAGAGTACTCTGCTTGATGTGGAGAGGGAGTCTGTTCCACAGAAGGGGGAGTCTTTGGGACATGAATCTTTCCTGCCAACAAGTTCTATTGATGGCACAGAGTAGGTTAAGGCCTTGAGTGCAGGTTGTGCGAGTGGTGTTTGTCTTATGGATATGCAGCAACCATCATGGTTGGGTCTGAAATGGCCTTGTATGTCAGACACAGGTCACCTCTGAGCAATCTGTATGACACTGAGTAGAGGGACAGGTAGCTTTTGGCCAATCTGTGTAGGATAGGGGGTTGAGACCCTGAATTTTTCTGGTCAGGAAGCTCTGTGGTCTCTCCAGCTGCTGCATGTGCTTGGCAAGGTACATGCTGAAAAGGGCATTGCACTCGATAGTGGGTCTGATAAGGGAGGAGTACAGGGATGTTATGACCTTCTGTTCCTGGATGAAATACCCTTATTTATGAGGTGGGCCCTGTAGAAAGCCTTCCATACAACGGAGGCAACTTGGTGGTCAAAAGTCAGGTTGCTATCAACCTGGGTGCCCAAGTCCCTCATGACTGATTGCATGCTTAGTACGTTGTTATTAATGTGATAATTAGTGGGGATGACATTTTCCCCAAAGGGGATAATGATGCATTTCTTGACATTCATTTTAAGGCCATGCTTCTGGCACCAGTCATGAGTTTGGGTAAGGCCCTTTTGGAGGATGTTCACATCACTAGGGGAATTTAAGACAGTGCCCACCTTGCAGTCATCTGCAAACTTGGTCAGCCACAGACCACTGGTTTTGGCTTGCACCTCAGAAAAGTCTATCCCAAACAGTAGAGGCCCCAAGACCGATCATTGGGTACACCGCTCATTACGGGTCTACTACTAGAGGTGGCTTCCCCTACTTTGACTGAGTGGGTTCTATCAGTGAGCCAGTTAGCTACCCATCTGGTAACATACAAGTTGATGCCTAGCTGAGAGAGTTTATCTATTATGCCCGAGTGGGGAATAGTGTCAAAGGCTTTGGTTAGGTCAAGTTAAGCAGTGTGTACGGTCTTCCCCTCGTGCCAATGTCCTTGTTTATAAGATCCATGATTGTGTGTTCTATGGCCTTGCAGATCAGGCTAGTTAGACTGATGGGCCTATAATTGCCTGGTTCGGTGGACTCTCCACCTTTGTGTAGATGGACGACAGTGGCTGTCTTCCATTCAGCTGGGATGAAGCTGGTGCTCTGGCTTTGATTGAATAGGGTGTCTAATGGAGCTGAGTGCTTATGCCTGAGTTCATGTAGGATACAGCCAAGGATGTTATTGGGTCCCATGGAGAACGTATTTTTGCCTTTGAAAGGGCATTAAGGACCTGCTCCCTGGTGATGAGAGGAGGGGGTCAGGTGCAGGAGATGTCCTGGTTAACTGATGGGAGGGACAGGGGGGGTGACGTTTTCACTGAACCTGTCTGCCAGTAGGTTGGCTATATCCATGATGTTTGTGTATGTGGTGTTATTGACCACCAGTTCAGAGCAGATTTGGGTGTTGCCTTTGAGATTGCGCACATATGTGAAGAAGGCCTTGTGATTGTCCTTGGTGGATGTGGCCAATTTGGACTCGACGTTAGCCTTACAGGATTTCACCACTGACCTTATTTGCTTGTTCAGACTAAGGAGAGATTCCTTCCAACTTGGCACCTGCCCCTTCTTGGCCCTGGACAGCAATTTTTTCCTTCTATTATAGAGTTTATTTATTGCTGCCATCCACCAGACAGGTTTACTCTTCCTTGAGGGAGATGATTTAGTTCTGTGAGGTATTGCTGAGTCAATACAGCTTTGTAGGTGCTCATATAGTTTTTTGGTGTAGGCTTGGACATTAGTGCTAGTTCCAGCTGAAGGGACAGTGGCTGTGAAGCTGCTTATACCTGCTCTGAGGAGATTGTAGTCAGCTTTGGAAAAGTTATTTTGTTTGATTCTGACAAAAGGGGAGGGCTGGTCAGGGAAGATGGTGACTTCAAAACTGATTACTTTATGGTCGGAGCTTATAAAGGAGTATGACAGTGTAGGAGTGCTGCAGTGGCTACTCATGTTCATTAGGACCAGGTCCAGGATATTTTCACCTCTTGTAGGGATATCGACCAGCAGATCCAATGCATTGGCATTAATGAATTTGAGGAATCTCTGGGCATTCATGTTTGGGCTAGACTAGGTCTTCCGTTCTATGGTTGGGTAGTTAAAGTCATACAGGAACAGGGTAGAGGGTTGAATCTTGATAGATTCAAGTAAGTCCAGATAGGTGGAGTGGGCATCCTGAGTCATGGTTGGGGTCTGTAGACAGCTATGATTTGAATAGGTGTTTTGTCTACAGTTAACTGCACTTGGAATGTCTTCTGTGCATCATACCGTTTGACCAGCCTGGAGGTGTGTTTGTCTTTGATAAATATTGAAACTCCACCTCTTTTGGCTTTGTAGCCCTCCATTTGGGGTCTGAAAGTATGGTAGGATGAATAACCTGGTAAGGCTGGGGTGCTCTCCACAGCTTTGAACCAGGTTTCGGTGACTGCAGAAATGTCAGCATCCTCCAGGTTAAGGAATAGTTGCAATGAGTTCAGTTTCATGCTAAGACTCTTCGCGTTTAGCAGCATGACCTTTAAATTTCATTTATAAGAATTTTTCATGTTGGTAATTTTGTGCTCATGACTTTGCCTAAAAAAGGCACAAGAGGCTTTGCCAGAAGCTTAAAGCACAGGGGAGATGAAGGCCATCTCTGGCAAAACATCGTGGTCTGTCAGTCATGTCCTCCCAGGCTGTCAGGTACTGGATCCCCTTGGAATGACACCAGAAACTAAACCAGTTGTTAAAGTCAATCATTTTCTGTTTGTATTGAGGTATCATTCTGGGTGATGGTAGGATGCTGCTTAAGGCTAGGGACATACCTGCTTGGGACACATATTCAGCGAGTTCAATCATGTCTCTCTTCATATAGTCCAGAGGGGTTCATCTCCAGTCATTCACACCAACATGGACTATGACAGAGTCATAACAGTACCTGTTGTTAAGAGACTTGAGTGTGTGCATGATATAGTGGATTCTAACACCTGACAAGCAACTTACCGTGACTTTCTCCTTGTGTAGTCTGGTGAGGGGGACATATGTGTGTCTCACGATAGTCTCTCTTATGACTAGTATGTTGGGCCTTAGAGGGCATGAGACACAGACGTGTGTATTATTGTTATGCTTTGTGCTGTGGGTTGTGATGTACTTGTGTGTTTTTGCTTCAGAGGTCTCTTTTGTTTAGGCATGTTTTTGTTGAGATCCTCAGCATATGTAGGAGTGTGTTGTACAGATGTGGGCGGTGTTAGAAGTGTGGTTTTCGTAGTGTTTATGCAGACAACCTTCTCAGTGCCAGATATACTGGCTTGTGACTGAGACAGCAAGGATTCTAGGTTCTTTATGTGATTGCATCTCTCACATATAGTGTTACTAGGTGGTAGTCGTGGAGGGTTGTCTGTGTACATAAGGCAGTTGCTACACTGTCTAAGAATGCCCATATCAACCAGACTAGCAGGAGAAACCATAAGAAATTGTTTGTCCATGGTTATCAGAATCTGTGGAAGAGAGGTGAGGGATAGTAGAGTGGGTACTATCGGAGAAGAGTACCTATAGGTGTGAGTAAGGCTGGATAAAATCAATACAGTAGCTGCAGTTGAGAGTCTCACTCACACAGGAGTGCAGGTAAAGGAAAAAAAAAATGCAACTGAGATACCTTGCAAAGGGTTAAAACAGCACAGGGACGGTGCATAATGGGCGAACAGGCACAAATCTACGCAAATGCTAGGTTTAAATACCACAAAAACAAAAGTAAAATAGAAACCCTGGAATTGACCAATCAACCCTTGTCCCTGAGTTCTCACCTCAACACCCTATGCCAGACCAGTTCCATCCAGTTCACTTACTCCCAGTAAGTGCAGGCAGGCCCTGGCCAACACAAGATGGCATAGCAGGAAACACAAGAATCACACAAACAGATCTGAATACAGCAAAACCTGTAACCCGACTATGCTAAAGATATTTAAACTCTGTTTAGGTCAATCTAACATAGGGGAACAGATACACACTTAAATATAACAGTAACAAATAAGGGCAAACTGGTTTAAACAAATTAACCAATAAAAAAGTTCAAAACTGAGCCCTGTTCCAGCAGTCTTCAATCAGACAAGTTCTAACTGCACAGTCCTGCCACTAGGGTGCAGGGGAACCTTCTCCAAAAAAGATGGCCTGAATTAGTGCTCAAGTTATAGAAACAAAGCTAGATTCAGCAGGTCTGAATCTAGTCTATGCTACAGCAAACAAGGTGCACTAATTTCAGAAAGAAACCGTTTAGATAAGCATGCACAGTAAGCCTTTAACCAGCAATTCCCAGCACAGAAGGCCAGAATCTACCCTCTCCTCCCACAAGAGTGCAGACCACAAACCTTAACGTACAATAACTGGCCTGAAGCCCAAGTGCTTAGGCCAGAACTAAGACACTTTTAGAATAACAGACACTAAGCCTTGAACCAGCAACTCCCAACTTAAAAGGATGTAAGCTACCTCTCCTGCCACAAGAGTGCAGAACACAAACAAAAGTGTTTTTATCCTGCTGGGTGTTTTTGCTCCTAATTTTTCCATGATTTTCTTCCTTCTTTTATACAGCCTATTGATTTTGTGATTCCACCAGGATGGCTTATTTTTTAAGTTAGTTCTGTACTTCTTCCTGGTGAGTACAGCTGCCTCGTTGCAGCTATTAACATGCTTGTGCAGGATTTCTGTGAACAGTTCTGCACAGGCAGCAGTGTTCCCAGGGTTTATGGGAGCTTGAAAATTTGCCAGGTTATCACTTAATAGCAGGAGGTTAGCCTTAGAGTAGTTTCTGAATATCCCAGGTTAAGCTGGGAGTCCAGGTTTTATGTTTACTTCAAACTAAACCATTTTGTGGTCTGACCTTACCAGGAAAGACATGACAGTAGGGGGTGTGCAGCACTCTCCCATATTAGTGGGGACCTGATCCAGTATGGTTGCTACCCTGGTTGGTGTATTGACTATCTGTTCAGGGAGTTTGTGTTTACAAAATCCAGGACTCTCTGTGCCTGTACATTTGGTGTCGTATAGAATTCCCAGTTAATAGTGAGGTAATTAAAGTTGCCCATGAATATGGTATTGGGGTGGATGGTGAGTGTTTCTAATAAGTTTAAGTACATGGTATGGGTTTCCTGGGTCATAGAGGGGGACCTATAGCTTGCATGAAAGTGGTATTGGATTTTACCTATGGTGATTTGAACATGGAGCAGCTGAAGTGCATTGTGCTGTTTGACCAGCCTTGAGGTATATTTATTTTTGATGTAAGTAGAGACACCTCCATCTTTAGGCCCTGCCTGTCAAGTAGCTGGTCTAAATGTGTGGAAGGCATTATAACCTTGCACTATTGGTGTGCTCTCCGCAGCTTTAAACCATGTCTCAGTGACCACAGATATCAGCATTCTGTAGGGTGAAGATAGCTTCTAGGGAGCGGAATATTTTGTTTAGACTCGTAGCATTGAGCAGTAATAGCTCTAGATTTTCTTGGTTTTGATTTGCTATGTCAGAAGTTCTTTCAGTTTGGAATTGCCTAAAAGAGGCACTATGGGGAAACAATGTTTCAGCCAATATGAATAAATTTACATCATGGGAGATACTGGAATTTACCATAAGATAGTAATGTAGTACAGAACAAACAGTGTCAATTACAACATGCTTGAAAACAGCTTTGTTAATGACATAGCTAGTAAAATCAGTGCTCAGGTGTACTTCTGATGCCTCATAACACAGTGGTTGTGATTCCCAGAGATTCACTGCACAAGTTTTGCACATCTGTCTGGCACTGTACGGTAACATATGGAGATATTAAATATCCAGAGTGAGACAGGCAGTACTTCTGTGCAGCTAGCTGTGTTCCAGAGTTTATAAATGAGCACCACAGCAGCTATGCAGATAGACTTTAATGTGTAGTGAAACGCGTACATGAAACCACAAGACAATTTATGGAGTGGCCATGCTTCAGATAGCATTGATCTTATAAGGAGTGGAAATTTGAACTCGCAGAGCAATGCATCTCAAAAATAAAGGAGTATAGTAGTTATGCTATGTATGATAGCATGTCCGTCAGCAGGGTGGCATAAAAAATTGCATATAGCTATGTAGACCTACAGTACTGGTAACATATGCGTTGGGGAGAAAGAGTGCTGACAAAACTTTATTGTAATAAATGTGTCCGGCTGTGGTCTATGATACAAATACCACTGGGCACCACAGTCACGTATTAAATTTTTGTTGCAAATAAGTGAATTAAAATCCTCAAACTCAGGGATGAAGCCTGGCACTCCTGGAAATCTACTCCCACTCCAGAAAACACAGATCAGAATACTAATCTAAGGAACCTAGATAACGTTAGCCTCATTCCCTCCAGTAGAGCTCTTTTGAGCATGTACCTTTAACTCCCAGTGGGCGTGGCTTCAGCATTTAAAAAATAAAGTTTTCACCTTATATTTTTATCAAATACCCATTGACAGAGAAGCTATATCAATACAATTCTGTTTGCCATCATGTATGCTTCAAGATAAAATTTTCTGATACCTTTTATGTAACATGGTTTTGGAATTATTAATGCAAATATGAACAAGCAATATTTGACGCCTGGAGGCGCAGTAGGAGGTAACTGCAGAAACTCCTGGAGACGTCACTCGGCTGTAATGACAGAAAAGTCATTCCATGATGCATCTTCAAAAACTGTCTTAAATACAGCCCCAGGAAGTGCTTCAAAGAGGTCAGTAACCTCACAGGATGTAACCTGCCTCACACAACTAATACTTCCTCCTACTTGTCTCATATTATTTCCATAAACACTTTAGTGAACTCCCCAATTGTGCCATTGTGCTGCCCCTCTCACACTAAAATGCTCCCTCGTATCCACCACAGTCTTTTCCTCTCTTCTGGTTCTGGCATACCTTATCCAAGGACATTCTACCTGGACTGGGACATATACAGTTGGCATTACAAATACAGCTAGTATAGACAACCTATATCCATGGTTCTTTTAATGACTGCCCTTAAACACAAATCCTTCTCTTCAAGCTTTATAACTCTGACTATGCATCCTCAATTCTTGATCCCAAACTGGGAAATCTCTCTCAGCTGAAATTAAAGACTTACGATCTTATTCCACGCTCCATTTCCTACTAAATTCTCATTTAGACAGTAAAGTAGAATGTAGCTGCTACCCATAAGGCCACTTCACAAAGTCTAATTTATCTCTTCCATTCTCTAACTCCTCTACTAATATCTATTTCTCCCTGTCATATCTCTAGTTTATATAATGCTAACTTCACAAATATTTTACAGACTTTTATACATATTGTATATTAATATGTTTTAATTTCTTTGTATTCTGAACGTAATTTTATTGTTGCACTTTATTTACTTTTACTTCAGTGTTATAGCATTCTTGTTTAATTTGTATGTCTGATCATTTTTTGACAATGAGCTGAGAATGAAATTGGTCAGAACTAATAAGTGCTCTACTGGTAAACAAATTCAAATAAGTAAATTCATATGCTATATTGTGCCAAAGCAAAGGCTTATTACATAGCAGCAGAAGCAGTCATGGGGCATCAGAGGAGATTCTGGTGACCCACAGCGGGACAGTAGTACTGGGGACACAGCAACATGCCCCTGTAGGCTTCAGGATGTATTGCAGGATGACTGCAGCATATTTACTTATATCTTGTTACATGTTGTATGTTGGCAGCAGAGGTAGGTTGGAATTATATGGTACGTGTTACATGAACACCCTTAGCATGCATGTCACACAATGCTCATGATGCTCATTCCTTATATATTCATAGGACAGGGCTGTGCTATGGACATGGTGTAGAGCCTGAGGCTTGACAACAGCCTGATGATAGCATTTGTACAAGGGCTGAAGAGAATGATATCATAACATGTGCACAGTTTGATATAGGTGCAATAACACTGGCCCAGGTCCAAGTGAAACAAACCCCAGATACCTGAGTCACAGACATATGACCCAGTGACATTGTCTGTCTCTATCCTGGGTGGACATCCACCATACAACAGAGTAAAGTTTTTGCCTTGCTTGTAGAGGAACCTGAGACTATTTAGTCTGACAACCCATCATCCACCTGTGGCTAGCATTTAGCAGATAGACATGCTGCATCTGATGTGGGTGTACCAAAAACGGCATAGTTCACAGGAGTGCCTGATGTCAGGGGCCACCTAATTCATGTGATGGCATTTGGGCAGCACTCGGTATCACTCAGCAGCTGTGCCAGAGTATCATCCAGGCACAGTCTAGTGAAACCCATTCCATCACAGAGCTACTTGCTGTGTTGCCTGAAATTTTTGAGGATGTCATCCATCTTGGATAACAACTACATGATGACATGGTGTCCAGGAACACAGTACTAACTGGTTTTACAAGATCTGTAGTGCCGTGAGCTACTTTAATCTCCATGTTCATGTGGAAGAGTGACGGATTGACGGTGAACCATCACTGCCCATACAGGTATTGTTTCTGAGGTCAGGGCAGGGCATGCACCTTGGATGGCTTTGTAGGGTTCATCAAAGGGTACACACAGAGATGGCTCCAGCACTAGGATACCTAGAAAATTGCATAGCTGGCTTTGGTGGGTCCACTAGCTCGGGGATGCCACGAAATTTACATTTCTTCTTTAAGAACAGACTTTGTGCTCATGTTACATTTCTTCATTAAGGACACATGCAGAATACATCCTTAGTAGTGTCTGTGCATGCTTAAGATGCATGCACATTGGAGCGGTGAGCAGGATTTTTATTATTGGCTGTCCATTGTTAGGGAGGCTAACAAGCAAACTTGGAGAACTTTTATTACGGTCTGTTCAAGTGCATTTTTATGGAGAATAAGTGAATGCAGATAGGTTAAAAAAGGTGTGTGTGTGTGTCTGTGTGTCTGTGTGTGTCTGTCTGTGTAACATGCCCCAGTTAGGGATGGCAGGTTGGTTAGTTAACTTATTCAGGCTCAAACTTTGTACTTTACAGAAAAAAAGACTGATTCCTCTGTACCAACTACCAAACTGTCATCAAGGAGTGTTGAATTTCAGTGCATTTTCAAGAATTGTTCAGTTTCTTTGCATTTTGAAAGAATGTTGAGTTCCAGTGCATTTTCAAGGACTGTTGAGTTTCTGTGTATTTTCAAAAAATATTCAGTGTTATGTTGTCCTATCTCCCCTTCATTCTTACAGTGATGTGTTCTGAGCCAATCCTTGGCTCCAACTCGGCTGAATACTTAGCTGAAAGTCCCAAACCTGGCTCGTGGCAAGAAGGTATCCCACAATGCAGTGGTGTAATTCCCCAGATCTCGTTTGCCACTTTACGAGGTTGGATGCGCTCATCTTGGCCATGGCTAAGTTGTGATATATTTTTTCTAGTACCTTTGTTAAAACGTGCTATTTTTGCATATATTTAGCTGTAGTCATATTAGGTTTAACTCATTGTGTCTCTTTGCTACTCTTTGTTAAATAGTGGTAGTTTTTTTCCCCTTTAGCATGGCTTTTGCCGTCGCTTTCTAGGCCCCTTTGGTATCCCATGTAGTGGTTGTTCGTTTTAGTGTCTTTATAGCTCATTTAAGTTAGAGAGCTATACGCCTGTTTAAGTTAGAGGGCTTGTACTGTTTTATTGTTTTGTTTGGAATATGGAACTGTTTTAGTTAGAGGTTCTATTTTTCTTCCCCTGGTTGTCGCTCCTTGTATTGTCCTATAGCACCTTTGGTTTAGCTTTAGCATATTAGTTTTAGCTAATAAAACTTTGTTGTTGTTGTTTTGCTATCTCCTTTAGGGTCTTAACTTGAAAATGTCTAAAGACCAAAAAGAGAAAGAACATAAGCCTTCGGGCTTTAAGAAATGTAAAATGTGCTCACAAAAAATGTCCATCGCAGATGGACGTGTTTGTGTTTATTGCCTTGGTGCCATTCATCTCCAAGAAGACTGCACCTTCTGTCATTCTTTTAGTGCTAGAGTTCTTCAGGAAAGAAGAAGCAAGTTGATTCTAAAAGGGCTCTTGCCTTCTTTTAAGGAAGCCATTCATAGCTCTTCCTCCTCTTCTTCGTCTCCTTCCTCAAAAAAGGATAAGTCTCCTAAAAGACAATCTCCAGCTACATTGTCTCAGTCGGAGCCACCAGTCAAACTTCCAAAAATTTCAAAGGCCACTACTTCCTCGGCTCCACAGTCCTCGGAGCCATCGGAAGTCCTTTTGGTTGATAGGCCTAGTACTTCAGCTCCAAAGCCTTCAGAGCCACAAGATATCTCCACTCAGATCCGGTCCATTGAGATTTCATCGGTTTCTCCGACTTTGAGATCGCCAATCCTTCATAGGTCTCAATCTCCTTCCCTATCTTCCAGGTCTACAAGGAGCTTATCAGATGATGACGTGGAATGGGTGATGCGTAGACTCCTCAAGTCGCCGGCACCGATTAAATTATTCTCGGCTCCCACCATTTGGTCTCAGCACCTACTGTGCCCACTGTTGTTCCTTCTCCATGCCAAGCTGGTCCTATGGAGCCAGAGTGCTTGGTAGCACTTACTGTGAACCTGTCGGTTCTGGGACCCCCTTTGGTGTTCACAGAGCTGGCATCTGCTGTGACTGTCTTGGTGCTGTCTGGTGAGTCTGGGAGCCGGGGTTCCCTGGTTGGTCCCTGGGGGATTCTTGGCCCCGATCTTCGGTGCCGAGCCTACCCCTCACAGAGTTGGCTTGGGTTAGCTTGGCTCCCACATCAGCCTCAGGTCCGATCTTGTTGGTTCCGTTGCCTTCCTCTGTCTCCTTGGAACTGAGGGAGTCTTCGGAGCCAGCAGGATCCACCTTTGAGCTGATGAGGAGCATGTTGTCTACCCATCCAGCACCACAGAAGGATACCAGTACTCATCCACCCAAGGCACTGGCTACTGTCTCAGCACCACCCATTCCTCAAGACAACAGAGACCCAGAGCCTCAGGATCCCCCGAGGCCTCCCTGGAATATCCTTCTGAGGAGCCACCTCGGAAGAGAACCTGCAAGAGGAAGCATATTGACTCCCCAGATGAGTCCATCACTTCAGACACTGACCTCAATGAGTCAGAAGGGTCCCCACGGTCACCCTCTGATGATATCTCATTTGCAGATATTCTAGAGACCCTCGGGCAAAGAGGCAGCTGGCAGACCACTACCTGTTCTGATGTGGAGTCAGTGTACCTGAAGGCTTTTGGGTCTCAACCTTCAGCCTCCTGGGTGTCTCTGACTTTCGATGGACTAATGGAACTGGTTAGTTGAAAGGTGTGGGAGTCACCCGACACTACGGAACCGGTCCCTCTGAGGCCAAAAAATTTTTGTCAGCTCCTTCGGGCAAGGAATTTCTAACTCAGGGAGTACCGATAGATGCTATGGTGGTGGCAGCAGCCACCAAGAAGGAACTTGCAGAGACTTCCTCATCTGTTCATCCTCTAAATAAAGACTCTCGAATGATGGACAGATACGGGAAGCATATCTTTTCTTTAGCGACTTTCCCACTGCGGTCGCTGAACTATTTACCCCATTTCATGAGGCTACAAAGAGATCTCCTGAAAGAGCTAGGAGATACTCTACAAGGTTCATTAGCTGTGGGGGTGAATGAGAAGGTCTCCTCCCAGCTGTCCACCTTAAATTCCATTGTCAACTCCTCCATGAGACTCGTATCATATGCAGCAGATGGAGCGAGCAGGGCAGCAGGTTCTGGAGTTTCCCTTAGGAGACACTCCTGGATATGCTTGTGCAATTTTTTCTACCTTTACTAACACCCCTTTTGATGGTTCCTCACTCTTTGGACCCAAAGTAAAAGACACTCTAACCCAGTGCGAGCAGGAAGGGAAAATTTCTCTGCAATTGGAGTACGTTTTTCTGTACCTTCAAGACCTTATCATAAAGGTCAGAAGAGCGGAAATATGTGGTTCAAAAGATCACAGAGATTTTTTCAAGACGCACGAGGTGATACCTACCCCAGGGGCAGAGTGGGAGGTAATAACGGTAGACACCACCCCAGAGGCAGAGAGTTCCCACAAAACCAGGGAGATCGCGATTCCTTTCGCGGATGCCCTTATCAGCGCTCCTGAAAGGAGGCCCAACTGCTCTACTCTGGAGGCAGTCAGGGGACATTTATCAATGTACCCAGAAGCCTGGCGAAATATCACAAACGACAAATGGGTACTAAATATAATATGGAGAGGATACTCCATCCCTTTTTCCAAACCTGTTCGACAGACCAAAACAATCCCAGATGTTCCATCAACATATTACATTCATAGGTGCAGATCTAGACACTTCATCTATGGTAGCACGTCTTCCAACAGAAAGAGTTATAGGACTTAGACAGCAGATACTTCACCTCCTTCCCAAGAACAAAGTGAAAGTGAAGATAATTCTACAATTATTAGGAACAATGGCCTCCACGATTACACTGGTCCCTCTTGCCAGAATGCACATGAGGATTCTTCAATGGCTACAATTCTCCCAATGGTCACTTCAAGAGCTTTCAGTGTCTCATCTGATCAGAATAACGGAATCTTGCAAGAATGACTTAAGATGGTGGATACATTCCACTCATGTGACAATGGTCAGACCCTTTGTTCCACTTCAGCCAATAGCTACAGTGACCACAGACGCTTCCCAGATAGGGTGGGATGGACCTTATCTGGGAAGAACAGTCCAAGGTACATGGCAAGGACACAAAGCTCACTTGCATATAAATGTTCTAGAGATGAGAGCAGTGCTTCTTGCATTGCAAGCACTTCAAGACTCTTTCCCTCGAGGGACTATTGCGATTCAGTCAAACAATATGTCTGTGGTTTGGTACATAAACAAGCAGGGGGGAACCAGATCTTACTCCCTTTGTCGAGAAGCCCTAAGAGTATGGCAATGGGCAGTTTTTTACCAGCACTTTCTAATCGCAATGCACATTCCGGGGAAGTCCAACGTGATAGCGGACAAGCTGAGCAGGACAATTCTAATGCCACACGAGTGGTCTCTCAATCACAGTGTAGTGGAAATGATTTTCCAAACATGAGGACAGTCTTGCTGCAATCTCTTTGCCACTCCTATGAATGCCAAGTGCAGCAACTACTTTACCCTAATCCCCCTCCAGGGGAGACACCAAAAGACGCTCTTGTGCACAATTGGCCCTCGGGACTTCTATTTGCCTTTCCACTGTTCCCTCTCATACCAAGAGTAATTCAGAAAGCACAATGCTCGGGAAGCAGGATAATTCTCATTGCTCCTTTCTGGCCTTGCAAAGTTGGATTCTGGACCCAGTGCCAGATCTGCTGACTCATATGTCAGGGGAGCTTCATCCTTCTCTCCACACCCTAAAACTGACAGCTTGGCTGCTCCACTTACCAATTTAGTGAGGCTTCACAATTTCACTCCTACGGTTAGACATATCTTAATGTCCTCGCACAAAGCTTCCACTAGAAAACTGTATTCTAGTCAGTGGAAGAGGTTTTCCCTTTGGGCTCAAGATAGGAACATTGATCCTTTCTCTGCATCTATTCATTCTATTTTGGAATTTTTGGCAGAACTTTTTCAACAAGGCTCAGCTGCAGCAACCATCAAGGTTCAACTTGCTGCAATTTCAAATTTTCATATTGGTGATTCTACTTCCAGCTTAATGTCACATAGGTTGTGTAGAGCCTTTTAAAAAGGTGCTTCCTTAATAAGACCTCCCTTTAAGGAACCCCTTTCTCCTTGGGATCTCAATTTTGTTTTGTCTCATCTCACGTTACCTACCTTCGAGCCCTTTTCATTTTCAGACCTCAAGTTCCTTTCCTGGAAGACCTTGATGTTCATTGTGCATACAGCTGCAGTCATTACAGATGGGTTATCCTGCCGTCAGGCGGGTCCTTGGTCGGCCGAATTCCAAAGTCTAGGTCCGGCATCGGTTGTCGTCGCTTCTTCCCTGACGTCAGTGCGGCAGGGGTATAAAAGAGGCAGCTGACGCCATTTTCTTCATTCTTTCTTGCTGCACAGTGCCCGAAGCAGAAGCAGTTCGCAAGTGCCGGTCGGCCAGCTCCTGAGATTTACGAAAGTATTTCAGCCGAAGTCTTCTTGAAAGCTAAGTACCCCATTGGGGAAACTTTTCTTGTCTCAGACTGATGTCAGACAAAGTTAATAATTGCATTTCTTGTGGGAAGCAAATACCGCATAAGGATTTCCACTCTTTCTGTATACCTTGCTTAGGTCCAGACCACGACGTCTCGGCCTGCCGTTTTTGTGCTAGATTCAACAAGCGCACTATTAAGTGCTGGGCGGAGTTCGCCCTTCATTATTTTGGCAAAAAATTTAATTATATCATGTCGTCGGATACTCCGACTCCAGTTTTGAGCAAAAGACGCAAAGATAAGGACCGACATCCGAGGTCCGCGCTGACTACCGGTTCTCCGGTGCTCAGCGAGGTGCCTACACAGCCCCTGAGTACCGATGACACTACATTACCGGTGTCTTCAGTACCCGAGGTCGCAGGCTCCTCGGTCCCCATTCCTACTGCAGATACCGACGCCACTCTTGGCGGGGAAACTCAGAATTTAGACAGGCCTGCCATTTCTCAAGGTGTCTTCAGGCCTTCCTCCTTCTCTATTAAAGCTTTCACTAAATCTAAAGCAGCTATGAAAACCAAAAAACAGGGTCCTCAGACCACCTCTCAAGGCCCCATGCCTAAAAAGCAGATGCTTAAAATGGCTGAGGATTTGATTACTCTTATCAGGGGTTCTCAACCCCCCTCTGACAAAAGGCCCAGATTAGAGGAAGACTACCCTTGCTCAGATCAAGCTTCTATTACCTCAGAACACTCTGAGGACCAGGACTACGCCTATTCTCCTTTCGAAGACTCTGATGCAGAGGAGTCTATTCCCTCGGTGCCCCCCCCCCCCCCCCTGAGGACTACTCTTTTGGGGAAACCCTGCATACATTGAGGGAACACTTTCACTGGGAAGGCCAAGATTACTCAGATTCCAAGAAAAGGCTCAGGGAATTTCTTCTACTCCCCCAGCATAGGCCCCTGGCTATCCCTCCTGTTTTAGATATATTGGATGATGTGTACACAGAAGCCAGCCTTAACTCAGATTCTTTACCTCCAGCTTCTGTTAAACCAGACAGGTATTACCGGGTTCCTGATTCTCACCAGTTCCTATATAAAAGCCATACTGCTGACCCAGAAACTATTTCACAGGGTCCCAAGGGAATTAAGGCCTCTACTGCTAAAAACCCATTACCTTCAGAGAGAGATTCCAGAGCTTTAGAAAGGTGGGGGGAAAAGGTGTACACCTCGGCCACTTTAACCATGAGGGCATTAAACTGTCAGTTCCATATGTTAAAAGTATCAACAGTTTTTGTTATCTCAGTTGAAAAGCAAAATGACACAACCAAAACAACCAGATTTAAAAGAGTTGCAGGATTTGTTGCATGGTGCAGAGCAAGTGGGTAAACATACCTTGCAGTGTGGTTTTGATGCTTTAGAGGCCTCATGTAGAGCTGCTGTTATGGGGTCTGTTATACGTAGGCATGCTTGGCTCAAGGAGCAAACCTTACCAGATCATGTCAAAGCTAAATTATTAGATGCACCTCTTCAAAAAGATGTATTGTTTGGTGTTAAAGCCGAGGAGGTACTAAAGAAAATGGAGGAAAAAGCGAAATCAATGCAAACAGTAAAAGATTTCCTGCAGGTACAACCTCCACGTTTCAGCAGAAACTGGCCTTCAAAAAATTGGTCCTTTCCAGCCACGGGCAGACCTCAAAGGGGCAGATACAGACGCCCAAGGGGTAGAGGGCAACCTCAAGGATCTTTCAGAGCCAGACAGTGGCAAGCACCAACCGCAAGAGGTGGAGAAGATAGATCACAGTCATTTAGAAAACAGACACAGTGACTTCCCCCTACACCTGCCAAGCAAAGCTTTAATGGCAGCACCTTTGGGCGGAAAACTGGCATTATTTTCAAAAAATTGGCATATTGTTACAAAAGACAAATGGATTCCGGACATTATAGACAGAGGCTACAGGTTCCACTTTCACACCCTTCCAAGAATGAGAGGCATGCCAAACCTGTCACAAAATCAAAGGGCAGAGGCACAAAAACAAATTTCAGCTCTCATAGACATGAAAGCGATTCAAGAGGTACCTGCAAAAGAACAAGGTCAAGGGTTTTATTCCAGACTATTCCTGGTACCAAGGAAAGACAAAGATTGGAGACCTATCTTAAACCTATCCATCCTAAACACATATCTACAGGTGCCAAAATTCAAGATGCTCACATTACAGCAGCTTCTTCCCATGCTGGGCAAGGAGTCTTGGCTGGTAACATTGGACCTCAAGGAGGCATACCTGCATGTCCCTATCAGACAAGATTGCAGAAGATACCTCAGATTTCTTGCAGGTTCAACCCATTACTAATTCTCTGCACTGCCCTTTGGCTTATCTACTGCGCCCAGAGTGTTTACGAAATGCCTGGCATCAGTAATCGCCTTCTCCAGACTACAAGAGATACAAATCTACCCATATCTGGGTGACTGCCTGATCCAAGCGGACAGCAAGGACATACTACTGCAGCACCTGGCATTTGTAATAAAACTGTTGAACTTCCTGGGATACACAGTCAACAAAAATAAATCAAAACTAATATCCTCTCAACAAATAATTTTCCTGGGTGCCAGCTTGAATACAACCACCCAGATGGCCTACCTCACGCCAGACAAACAAGGGCAACTGTCTCAATACTTCAGCAAAATGGCAACTTTCAGCAGGCTAACTGCAAGGAAAGTCCTGCAGGCTCTGGGATTCATGGCATCTTGCATCCTACTAATCCCATGTGCAAAGCTGCATATGAGGAAACTTCAGTGGTACCTAAAAAACTTATGGTCTCAACACAGCCACAGCTTGGAAACAATTATACCACTCATTCCATGCCTTCAAAAGGAATTTTTGTGGTGGGCTCAAGCATGCCAATGAAACACAGGTCTCCCTTTCTGTGTACCTCAAGCAACTCAAATCATCACAACAGATGCCTCAGACTACACCTGGGGAGCACACATGACAGATCAGTGCATTCAGGGAAAATGGTCCCAAAAAGAGAAGCACCTACACATCAACCAAAAGGAAATGCTAGCCATGCAAAATGCTATTATGACCTTCAAAGACCTACTGCATACAGGCCAGCTATTGATAAGGACAGACAACACCACAGTGATGTGGTACATAAACAAACAGGGGGGAAGTCATTCATACCCCCTGTGCAGGCAAGCCATGACCCTATGGAACACAGCACTGGAATTGCAAATTCAACTACAGGCACAATTCCTGCCAGGGAAGGAAAACACACTGGCAGACAACCTAAGCAGAAATATGACAGAGCCACACGAATGGAAGTTGCATCCTCAAGTTTTCACAAAGATAACTCAGGCATGGGGACAGCCAGACATAGATCTCTTTGCTACCCACAGAAATTACCAGTTGAAAAAAATTTGTTCAAAGACCTATCATCCACAGGCCTGGAAAGTGGACGCACTTTCTTTCAATTGGACAACATTAACAGTTTATGCCTTCCCGCCTCTTCCTCTGCTGCCCAAAGTTCTATTAAAAGCCAGAGCAGAGAGGCCGAAAATGATTCTCATTGCTCCAGACTGGCCAAGACAACACTGGTATCCGTTCCTGAAAAGCCTGACACATTTTCCACCATGGATCCTACCTCTAGTCCCTCTTCTGTTGTCCCAGCACAACTACAAAACCCTTCACAGCCAGCTCAAAACCCTAAATCTAGCTGCATGGAGAATTCCTTGATTTCCCAACAGACTCTCCTCTCCAAGGAGGTGCAGGATGTCATCTTGGAGGCCAGAAGACCTTCTACTAGAAAAGCCTACTCCACCAAATGGAAGCAATGTTGTGCCTGGAACCAAGAAAAGGGCTAGAATCCTTGGGTAATAAATATACCTCAAATTTTATAGTACCTAGCTGAGATGTTAAACAGTGGACTTTCCTTCTCCTCCATCAAGATCCACGCTTCAGCCATTTCTGCACAATACAACACAGATCCTCCTTTATTCTCACATCCTCTCTTAAGGCAGTTCCTCAGAGGGGCAAAGAATATAAAACCCCCAAGGAAACCACCAGTCCCTGCTTGGGACCTCAACTTCGTATTAGAAAAGCTGACCCTTCCTCCCTTTGAGCCAGCTTCTTCAACAGAACTACAATACTTGTCATGGAAAACAGCCTTTCTTCTGGCTATCACCTCAGCACGCAGGGTTTCGGAGCTACAGGCCCTCATGGCTGTGCAACCATTCATCATTTTCCATCAGGACAGAGTTTCCTTATGAACCAACCCTACCTTTATGCCAAAGGTAGTATCCAGTGTAGCTTTGAATCAGACTATCCACTTATCTACCTTTTATCCAAATCCACAAAACAAAGGGGAAAGACTACTACATTCCTTGGACATTCACAGACAACTTCGTTATTATTTGGACAGGACAAAGCCATTCAGGAAATCCGAGCAACTCTTTGTGTCCTGTGCTACAGGTGCTCAAGGAAAGGCTATTTCCAAGCAGACAATTTCAAAATGGATAGCCCACTGCATTCACTTTTGTTACTCATTTCATGGAAAAACTGTGCCTGCATGCATCAGATCCCACTCCACCAGGGCCACAGCTACCTCTGCAGCTTTCCTCAGGGGGGTCCCTACCAAGGACATTTTGGAAGCAGCCACTTGGAGTTCAGTGCACACTTTCTAAAAGCACTATCACCTTCCACTATACTCTAAATCTAGAGCGGGTTTTGCCACAGCAGTTTTGCAGGGCATCCTCGCTCCTCCTAGTTCCACTTAGTGCCTACCACCCTTACTTAGCTTTGGGATTCTTCCCATCTGTAATGACTGCAGCTGTATGCACGATGAACATAGTACAGTTTTGTACCTACAATAAATGTAGATGTTCGAGTGCTCATACATCTGCAGTCCAGGTTACCCCCCCTCCGTCCCCCCTTAGGACAGGCCTTATGACAAACACCTTATCATACAACCTATTTGGGGTATTCTCTTATGGTGTATTTGCTTGCAACTACTGTTTTTTGATTATTCTATTTATTTTATTTATTTATTTATTTTATTTATTTTACATTTGTTGACCGGGCTAGTCCAGCTGGATCGTTGTCCATTTTCAGTGGAGATCCGGGGAGAAAAGCTCCACAGATTAAAGCATGGTTATAGAAATACATGTAAAATAATCACTTATGATATAGGCAAAGAGCAAAAATACAAAGATATTAGTTCCGGTCTGGTAATGCAAATCTAACAAAAAACAAATAATACCAACTATGTAATACTAATTATGTAATTAAAACAAGAAAATAAAATTTTTTTTTTTTTTTTACAACAGTAGTAACAATAGAATCATAAAGTTATTTGTGATTAGAGAGAAAGATTGCAGTGTTAAATAAATACAAAGATAGTTGAAGGATGAAAGTAGGTTAGTCTGGATTGGTACAAGAGCAGAGCCAGAAATTGTTTAGATGTGAAAGAAGTTGTTTCTTAAAGAAAGGAAAAGTGGCTAGAGAGGAGATATGTAAGGGAAGGTTATTCCATATTTTGCCAACTGAGTTGGAGAAAAGGCAGTTCCCTGCAGAGTTTGAAATTCTGGTAATGTTAACTTGTAGCTTTTGGGAGGAGCGTAGTTGTTTTAAATTATTATAGGGAGTCAAGAGGTTGCTAAGAGCTGGTGTTTTTGAGGGTTGATATAAAATTTTATGTGCTATTAAGAGTTGTTGATAGGTAATCTTGTTAGGAAGTTCCAGCCAGTGTAGTTGTTTTAAGTTTAGGCAGTGGTGAGTTCTATATTGAGATGCAGTGGCAAATCGAGCTATGTTGTGGTAAGATGTAGACAGTTTCCTAAGGTTACCTTTAGAGAGATTAGTGTAGATAGAGGAAGCATACAGAAGGGTAGAGATAAGATGTGATTGTGCTAAGGTAGTCCGTGCCTCGGGTGTAAGGAAGGGTTTGATTCTGTATAGTGAACCAATCTTTTTATTAACTGCTTTTATTGTGTTATTAATGTGATGATCAAAGCTAAGATTATTATCAATAGTAATCATAGCAACAAGGCATGTTTGCATAAATTTATGTTTTGCCTTCCTTCTGGGGGCACCTGACATCTGGGGCAAGACAAACTGAAGAAAATGGCGTCGGCTGCCTCTTTTATACCCCTGCCGCACTGACGTCAGGGAAGAAGTGACGACAACTGACGCCGGACCTAGACTTTGGAATTCGGCCGACCGAGTACTCGCCTGACGGCAGGATAACCCCTCTGTAATTACTGCAGCTGTATGAGCATTCGAACATCTATATTTATGGTAGGTACAAAACTGTACTTTTCTAGTGGCTATAACTTCCGCTAGAAGGGTGTCAGAATTGCAAGCTCCTTCTATTAAACCACCATATTTGATTTTCCATAAGGATAGGATATCCTTAGATACAAGCCCATCCTTTCTACCTGAAGTCTCTTCTCCAAACAACATAAACCAATCCATAGAACTTCCAGTGTTCTTTCCTAATCATAGCAACAAGGCAGAGTACAAATTGCGTCAACTGGATGTGCATAGACAACTATTTACATAGAACCAAAGACTTCAGAAAATCTGACCAATTATTTGTATCCTTCTCTGATGCAAAAAAAGGATCCTCAGTCTCAAAAACTACTCTTTCCAATTGGCTTTCAAATTGTATTACATTCATCTATAACAAATCACAAAGATTTACCTTTCAAAGTTAAGGCTCATTCCACTAGAGCAATGGTTACGTCATCTGCTTTTCAAGCCAGAATTCCCATAGATAATATTTATGCAGCAGCTACTTAATGTACTTCATAAACTTTTCTCACTCATTACAAAGTGGATTTGGCTTCCAGGGACAGGGCATCCTTTGGTTCTACGATGCTTAAAGGTGTACTCCCGTGAGCCACCTAGGAAAAAGATGCTAGGGACGCTGTCCTATCATTGTAAGAATGAAGGCGAGATAGGACAACATAAGATAAAGAAGTTATGTACTCACCATAACGATCCACGTTTGTTGTCCATCTCGCCGTTCATTCTTATGAACCCTCCCTCCTTTCCCCTGCCAAAGACTCCTTGTGGACCTGGTAGATTTTTTTACTACTTTCAGGAGTTCTTT